>NW_025112997.1:4691747-4727393 GCF_010416935.1 Polistes fuscatus | reverse complement strand
ATTGGCATAAACGTCAATCACAGACAGGATGCATTCGCAAGATTTTAGATACCGATTTACTTGACAATGTACGTTATGTTTAATATTTATTTAAATAATTTAAAAAAAAAAACAAGATTTTATTAATAATATAAAACATATAAAAAACTTTTTATACAGGTTATAGAAATTCAGGACATTCAACAATTAAATATTTCAAAAACATCTATTTCTTGTCCATCTGATATAACTAAACTTCTAAACATTGAATTACCTGTTCTCGTAATAATATTAAAACATTTTGGAGCCGACTGTCGTTTTCAAATTCAGGTTTAATTTAAAAAAAAAATATAATAAATAACAAAAAATTTCTAAATATAATTAAATAAAATTTAATTAATTCCAGGTTATCGATACGAACAAATTGCGTCATCATTTTCAATTTTATACCGGTGATATTGATAAAATTCGAAACGTCAAGGACCCAGTTATTTGTAGGGCTAAAATTCAATTGCAACCCGGTTGGAATAAAATAGAATTAAATTTAAAAACTTTAACGGAAACTGCTTTTAAATGTCATTATGTTGCAACGCAGAGATTGGAAATCTGTGCGAATTGCCGATTACGTAGAATATATTTTCTAGATAGACATTATAAAGATTCTGAAATTTCATCCGATTTATATCAAGGTTTTCTTGATTTGTACATGTTGAAATGGGGTATTCATCAAATAGATAACGCGGCGCAGACTACTAATTTAAAACAGAAAAAATCAAATCTTAAGAATAATAATTATAAAGTAAAGCAAAGCATTTTAAACACGAATAACAATGCCAATTCCGATGAGATATATTGCAATAACAAAATAAATCATTTGTTAATGCAGACTCAATCCAACAACTGTTCCAAGTTAATAAATAATATAAGAATGAAATCGAATAGTTTGATAGATGAATTTTTTAAGAGACAAAATCCAAGTTCACAATCTATCGAAAATTTCAAAGATCGAACAATAATAAAATCATACGTTGTACCGACGTTTATTAAAAAGTTACAAAAAAAAGGAAACAAATGGGATGACATTAATTTATCGAATTGGAATAATATTATGGAGGAAACCAAAGATAAATCTAGTCTTCCTTTATCTTCAGACACGCAGAAAAACCATAACGAAACATTTGATAATCTCATGGAGCAACAAAAAGATATTTTTAAAAATAATAATATGGAAGAAAAATGGACCTACAGATATCTTTGCGAAGGGAAGCATTATTTAAAAACAAACGATGCGATGGAAAGCAATACGTCGGATGTACAAAATATTTTAAATCGATACAACTCTAATTTCTTATATCCAATATCGCATAGAATGGACAATAATCTAGCAAAAACGGCTGATATTCAAAGAAGAATAAGAAAAAATAGAACTATAAAATCTCATTAAATTTCTATAACTAGAATTTTTAAATAAATAAATACAATTATTCAAACTCACTCGTTTGATACATTGTGAAACTGCAGCCGCGACAATAGTGTCCGATGTACCCTTCCGCGTTTCTAACCAATGTAGTTTAACTCCTGTATCTATAACAGGAGAGCTTAATTTTGGACCATTCATTAGAGAAAGTTTAATACTTTTTTTAATGGCGATCATCATCTTTGGTGGTATATCATCAATATTAGAAGCAGATTCTTTTGTATGATCTAATTGTAAAATTTCTTTTCCCTTATAGTTTGGTATTAACGACATAGTTATGTTAACACTATGAAAAGTTTTTCCTATTTTGTATTCAGAAGAAAAAGTGTCTTTGACTGATTTTGTTATTGCTTCTTTGTAAGCTATTTGCAAGGGACCTAGATCGGCATCGATTTTATATTCTGTTCTAATTCTTTCTTTAATAATATCAATATGCAATTCTCCCATTCCAGCCAATACAGTTTGACCAGTATCTTCATCTTGTTTTACTCTTAAACTAGGATCTTCTCTTTCAAGTTCTTGCAATGCAACTTCTAAAGGTAACTGCTTCGACAAAGACGGTGGTTCTATAGAACAAAAGAAGACAGGATCTGGTATTGTAGTACCAGAAGTAAAAACATCCACTTTTCTTCCAGATGATGACTCAATAGATTTTTTCATATTTTTTTTCGCTTGCTGCGCTACTGAAGCGCTAGTAGTTATCAAATCACCAGTAACAGTAGTTTGTAATCCAGTAACAGCTGCAATATTACCATTATTAATTTCATTAATTTCTTCGTAATCGTCTGCACAGGCAAGATATAAACGACTACTTTGTTCTACCTTTTCTTTTCTAACATTATATATTTTATCGCCTTTCTTCATGGTACCGGTATAAACTCTGAAAAAAGTTATGGCTCCTCTTTGTTTATCGTGTACGATTTTAAATACACGTGCAGATAAATTATTTTTGAAACAACGATATTCGTTTCCAGACTCATCTGGAAATGGCAAATATAATATGACACTATCCATTAAAGGTTGTACACCAATATTTTTGTAAGAACTACCAATAAGAACAGGTACACCTTTTCTCGATAATGTAATTCTCCTTAAAGATTCACATATCGCTTGATCTGTTATTTTATCGAGTGATTCTTCTTCTATAATCACATCTGCTAATTTGTCGTCTAAATTAGATAATTTATCTATCAATATTTCACGTTTCTTGTTTGCCATATCCCATAAATCTTTGTCTTCGTTCTGTGTTAATTTTTTTCTTAGGAAATCAAGTCCTTGACTTTTTTTATTAAATATTATTTTTTCTAAACTTATGATGTCTATTAGACCTTCCAAAACGTCTCCTTTTTTTATAGGATATTGTATCGGTAATGCATTGGCATCTAATTTCAATTCTATAGATTTTAAACATTCTTCAAGATTTGCATCCAGTCGATCCATTTTATTGACATAAATAATTTTAGGTATTTCATATTTATCTGCTTGTCGACAAACTGTTAACGTCTGAGCTTCTACACCAGCTGATCCGTCAAGTATAACAACAGCACCATCCATAACACATAATGCTTGTTCTACTTCCATAGTAAAATCTATGTGTCCAGGTGTGTCGATTAAATTAAAGCGATGATTTTTCCAATTAAATGTAACTGCAGCGGAAGTTATCGTTATACCACGTTGACGCTCCTGTTCCATATAATCTGTCACTGTATTTCCATGATGTACTTCTCCCATATTTTTAATAAGTCCGGAATAAAATAACATTCTCTCAGTCGTTGTTGTTTTGCCTATAATAAAATAAAATACATGTGTTTTATTTGTTATTTAAAGTGTCAAGTAAATAATAGGATATAAAAATAATATTAACCTGCATCAATATGGGCCAAAATTCCAATATTACGTATTTTTTTAACATCATGTTTTTTTGAATTTTCATTCAAACACTTTGTACTATGTAAATATTGTTTACGAAGCTTACACCATGTAATTTTCATTAATTTTCGTTGTAACATGACGTTGGAGATTCAAACCTATAACAATCAGTATCATAAATAATAATACAGCTATACAAATAAATATTTAATTTATAATTGTTTATTTATCAAAATTTTATCATCGTTTTTTTAATTCTTTATACTTGTTTCGTTTTTTTAGGTTATTTTCATAATGCAACTGAAGAACGTTCGTGATGCACTCTATCGTAAAAAAAGTGAAATAATTTTGTGTAAATGCATGAATGCATCTATGTATAATAATAATTATTCACAATCAGTAAATTTTAATTATACACAAGTGTAAAAACTATTTATTTTATTAAATGTTAATTGATACTTTCTAGTATCAATTATTATATGAAAAAAAAGGTTGCATCAGGGTTTGGAGAAGTTAAAAGATAAATTTAGATAGTTGATATTTTTGTATACATTTTAGATTAAAACAATTACATGTCATGTTGTACCTATTATATTAACAATTATAGATACCTACGTTTAATAGTTGACTCATCAAAATATGTGTTAAACTTTCTCCATTTATGTCTTCTTTTAGGATCTTTTTTACTATTTTCTGGAGCTAAATTAGACATTAAACCTGCAAAGTATCAAAATTACGATTACTTCAATTATTCTAATTCAAATCTAAGTTCTTCATTAAAAATATTTTAATTACCAGCTTTCTGTGCCATAGCGACCATAACAGATACTCTTTTTTGTTGTACACCGCATAAACCAGTGATCCTTCGAGGTAACATACAACCATCAGACCTGACAAATTGACTTAATATAAGAACATCCTAAAAGAAATTCATTTCCATTATTATATACTGGCAAGATAAGGTACATAATTAATGGGAAATAAATTAATGATAACAAATAATTATTTAATTTACAGTATGTTTGACGTTGAGATTGTGAGAACATAATGGACAAGCTCCATTTTTAGTTTTCATTAATAAATGGGCATTTTTCTGAGGGTGTATAGCAGCTTCAATAATTAAATTATTTCCTTCTTTCTTTTCAATTACTAAAGCAGAAAATGTTGGTATTAGAAACGGTAACAATAAATCGTATAGGTTATGGCAATATAAATAAAATAAATTAATTAATTGTTAGATAAAATATTTTTATAAATAAATTATTCAACATACTTTCTTTGATACGTGTTGTAGCAGATAATGATATTGCTCTATTATAATCTGGAATAATAAAAGATTTTTTAATTTGCGATACAAGACGACCGAGCGTGGCCATTTTGAAAAACTGCACACGATACTTTCTGAAATTTTATAATTAAAATAAACGATATATTAACGTTATAGGAAAACTTACTTTGTTTTTTAATTAATGTACACAATATAAAATAAATAATATAAAAATAAAAGAAAAATTTTTTTTTAAATTTGATAAATCGATAAAAGGGTTCCTATTGGTCGATTGTATTCTATCGATATACGAAATGTCAGACGACGTGGCCAATAAAACATGGTGGCTTTCTTAAATAATACAGAACAAGTTGTCGTGTGATTCATAGATGTCATACGATAAATAAGTATTAAAAATAATTTATTATTGTTTTCATTAAAGTTGATCTGAAACCGAACAATATTTAAAACGAAATTGTGATCATATTATTTTAATGCAAGATGGGCTTGTGTAAGTGTCCGAAACGAGTAGTAACAACTCAGTTTTGTTTTGAACATCGTGTCAATGTTTGCGAACATTGCATGGTTACTAATCACCCAAAGGTATGTTAATTAAAAATAATATTTTTACAGAATAGTATTTATACAGAATTTTAATAAACATATTTATTAAAGACAAATTTGTATAGGTTAGATTAACAAAATTTGATTATGTGTAAATAAATTAATTGAATGACGCATAATTACCTTTTACAGTGTATAGTACAATCATATCTTTTATGGCTTCATGATCACGACTACAGTCCAGTTTGTATACTATGTTCTGGAAATTTAAGCGATGGAGATTGCGTACGATTAACTTGTTATCATATGTATCATTGGGCATGTCTCGACAGATTTGCTAGAGAATTACCAGCGACAACAGCACCAGCCGGTTATACCTGTCCGTCTTGCAAAGCATGCATTTTTCCACAACCAAAATTAGTATCTCCGGTAGCAGATGTTTTAAGAGAAAAATTGGCAGGTGTTAATTGGGCACGAGCTGGTCTCGGCTTACCATTGGTAAATTCTCTATATACTTGGATGAATAACATATTCTTATCAATATATTTAATCAATTTTATTATTCAATTTATATAGCTCAGTGAGGACAGAGAACAAAAACCAGAACCAGAACATGTTACATCAGCTTTGGAAACGTATTCCTATCACAATCATATCATGACAACTTCTGCACCAACTGTAGCTACACCCCGTACTAGTAGTAATGTTAGTTCAGTCAATTCTAATATTAATAATGATCACTTAATGAATCAAAAAGTTGGTCCACCTTATTCTATAGTAAATATCGAAACATCAATGTCTCTGACCAATCAAATGTCTAAAAAAGTATGTGAAGCTTATGATGATCCTAAAGACATGACCTTTGATCATGATGAAAATAAATATCAAAGAAAGTCAGCTATCGAGTGGTTTTTAAGGTGGTGGAAATTAATTTCAAGGCAACCTGTAAGACGAAGGGGTCCGACTAGTGGTTTCATGCAAAAAAGATATCTCTTCATTACTTTTGCCGGTTTAGCAATGTTCTGTATCATTCTCATCCTTCTTTCTTCATTAGGAAGAATGTCTACGGATAGAGATCCAAGCTACAGCGTGTTAGGTCATCCACATGTTAAAGTTGAAGAAGATAAATTTGGTATGTAATGTGTTAAGAGAGAAACAACGAACAAGATATAAATCATATTACGAATAATAAAAACTATTTGAAAATATATAACAATAAAGTTAGAGAGAGAGAATGCGAAGAGAAAGAAAGAGATATAAATATACATATATAAAAGTGTAATAAGAAAATAAGAAGTGAATATTAATATGCCCAAAAAGAAATGTGCCAGTGTATGGAAATTGTGTACAGTATAGTCTTAGCTTTACCATTTGTTAATTTAAGTATAATTTATGTTATATGATTAAATTGTGTATTTGATTTAATTCCAACATAATTGTATTAAATTTATAAAATATCAAATGATCACATGTAAATACAATTAATGCTTTATATCATTATATTAGTATATTACGCAATTAAAAATATCGTTATATATATATTGTTTAAAGAAAAAAGACATTATCATACCAGGAAAATAGAGAGAGAAAGAGATTTTACATGGTTTTAGCCTCATTGCAAGTTAAATCTTATTTAAATATATTCGAGTAAAAAAACCTATGTAAGAGATCACGTTTATTAACATACCATGAATAATACATAGAATGGTACGGATGTTTGTAAATCCAAGTTATTGTTGCAAAGTTTCGTCCAAAAGTGTCTCTATCAGAGAATATCGATTTATTATAATCTTTTATTTTTATTTTCAACAATTTATTTCGATCGAATCAAAAATAAAAAAACAAAATGATAAATTAACAAATTAATAATATATGATGTATATTTAAATACGAAGAAACAAATAACAAACTATATTTCTACTGACCGAGCGAAGTATCATTTGAATTCAAAATTAGCGCGTAATGCGTTGTTTCATCATGGTGGACGACGCGTCCCTTCGTTCGTCGTAACTCTCGTATGTATTTATTTAGAAGAAAAAAAAAAATAAATAAATACGAGAATAAGGGAGTAGAGTAGGGATAACCGACTTTAAAACTTTACATTTAACTTGATATGATGTATCGTACAAGAAACCCCGACGACGAAAGACAACCAAACGATTTTATTACAATCGTTCTTCTTTTTATTCGGAGATCAAGAAAATTTGTCTTTACGCGCATGCGTAAACGATCGATCGATGCTGTACCGTTATAAAAGATATTAAGGTATGATTGGCATTTATATTATAAAATTAATAAATTATTAATTTTATTTTATTTCATTTTTTTTTTCTTATTATTCGACAATAACGAATTTTCGTGTAATTTATTGAGAAGATTTTTCTTAAAGTAGTTTATTTCCATTCGAAGTATAACCATTTTCTAGTTTGTTTTCTTTCAATGTTGTAAGACAAACAACTCGTCTAATTTTCTATATCGTATTTATATTATTCTATTTTGTAGTTAATTATTATTTATTATTTAATATTATATAATATTCTAAGATTTATATAAAAATATTTCTTTTCAGAATCCATCAGAACCGATTCTGTAAGAAAAATTATTATATAAAAAGAATTAGTAAAACCGAAGAAGAGAGGAAGAGGAAGTCTCTCTTGTTTTTTAGTTCCGGAAGTTGTTAATTTTGAACAACACGTAAACACGCGGGAAATTGAAAATGGGTTTGTTAACGTGGATACGGAGACATTCAACGGCGTTGACCCTCGATGTCAGTGGTGTGACTGGCATTTTGTATTCCTGGCGTACCTCGAATAAATATCTAGCTGTTTTGGTTTCATTGTATTATTTGGGTAAGCTTTGTGTGTATGTTCATTGTGTGCTTCGAGTTTTAATTAACTTTGAATTCTTTATCAACAGGTACTAGAACTTTACACTTATATTATAACTCACGGAACAAAATTGAACGAGATCAAGCTATAGTAATTACCGGTTGTGATTCGGGGCTTGGATACAGCTTAGCATTTCATTGCCAAACTCTTGGAGCTGTCGTAATAGCTGGTGTTCTCGATGAGAATGGTCTCGGTGCAACATCATTAAAGGAAAATGGCATCATCGTATTTCCTCTCGATATTACCGATGAAAGCAGTATTATACATTTTTATAATTTCCTAAACACCTTTCTCTACCAAAAGGATTTAAGTAAATTTCATTTTTATTCTTTCTTGAATTTTATTTCCATTTAAACACGAGTTCGTTAACATAATCTGCTTTGAAAACAAAAATCATTATCTCAAAACCCCATTGTGATAGTGGATTAAGTAAAAAACATTAGAAACAATTAATTTCATTATTTATTTAACGTTAAAATTATTTGGGTCGTACCAAGTGCACGATAAAATAAATTTTCTTTAATTTTCATTTGATAATACATTGAATTAAAATACCCAATCTGATACGCTTGTTAACGAATGTGTTTAACGTATGTTATTTTATTTATTACGTTTATGTTAGAAAGCAATTAAATAAATATGAGTTTATTCTTTCGTTGTAGCTTTGAAAGCACTTGTAAATAACGCAGGTGTTATGGTGTTCGGTGAATTTGAATGGCAAACTAAGAATCAGTTGAGACAACAATTAGAGGTGAATCTTATTGGGACGATGAATATCACGCATAAATGTATGCCATTAATAAGAAAAGATTTAAGTAGGATTATCGTTATTTCGAGTCATTGTGGTTACGAACCTTTGCCAGGAGTAGCAATTTACAGTGCAACAAAGGCTGGTATTAATGCTTGGGCAACATCTATTAGGGTTGAACTCAAAAAGTATGGCATCGATATTGTCATTTTTGTTCCTGGTTTGTTATTACATTTTTTATTAACAGAAAGATAAGATTTTTTGTGTATTTCAATCGCATGACAATAGTTTCCAGGTTGATTTTATTGTTGTTGTGCAATTTGTATATATTTATTGTCTTTTTTATTTTTAAGGATCGTTCACGCAAGAGAGTAATATTTTATCCGAACAATCGAATAATTTCGATGCAATGAAAGAAACTATGTCGATAGAAGCTGCTGATTTTTACGGCGATTATTTCAACAGATACGCGAAATATTTCGAACCGTTGTCAATTAAAGATGGACCGAAAAAGATAAAGAATCTACAGATTTATGAACAATTTACCGGAGCTTTATTAGATTGTTTTCCTTCAACCATTTATAAGTGAGTCAGATCGTCATCGTTTTCTTCTTTCTCTTCTTCTTCTTTTTGAAGGATAAAAATCTTATTTTTCTAATCATTTTAGTAGACGATCGCAACTTAGCGATATTTATATAAAAAAAAGACCTTTGATCCGCTAGAATTATTTTTTGATAATATACTATTCTATTTCACGATTAGTATTGTTTAGATATTAGAATTATAGAAAGAATAATCGAAAGAGATTGTAAATTAATTACAAAGTATCTAGTTCATTGAATCTTCAGACATCTTTTTAATCGGCGATAAAGATAAAAAAATTTTTTCACTTTGTGATCGACGATCTTAATCTTTTACACTTACAATTAGATATCTTTAGTTACATCTTTTTTTTTTTTCTTTAAAATCGTCGATTTCAATTAACGAATTAATTATATTATTCTTTTATTTTTGCAGATGCGAACCATGGAGATATTTTTTTTATTATACGTTATTTAAAATTACCCCCAATTACTTGCGCGATCGTTTGACAGAATATTTCGTACAATTACCGCGTTGGAATGAACGGAAGATTATCGGCGATCAAATTAAATTACGGAAAGAGACGTTCCAGGGAATTAACTTTAATGGTTATAAATCATTCAAGATAAAAATTCGAAATTTGTAAGATAAGGAAATGTCCCTTTCTTTTTATTGGTTATTTTCTTTTTTCATTTTTGTTTAATTTATTCGAATAAGTTGTTCAATTTTCATTCTTTTAAGTTTAATATATAATATATATATATGTGTATATATATATATATATAAATATATACCCTTACCAAATATAAAACTAATATAAAACTAATATAAATATATATATATATATATATAATTATTTCGACCGATCGAATTTTGTTTAAATAAAATTTATATATATACTTCATACATTTTTGTATTATTTTTTTTTTTAGCGTGACTGTTTAGTTCAACAGTTAATTTTTTTTTTCTTTTTAAGTATATCATTATTGGTACTATAATCAAGAAAGAACAATTAACTACACGTTTTAGTTACGTAAACAATTTCTTTAGCCAATATGGATCATAGATTCATCCTCGTGAATCTATTTGATAAAATGTTACTTATGTCAATAAAAATGCTCACAGCTGGTCAAGCACAGGTGTGCATTTCGAGTGTTTGAAACGAACAAAAGCTTATCTTTTTTGTAAACAGGTGTGTTTGATTAGATATTAGGCTGCAATAAATACTCCATTGGAGTAAGCATTGTGATCAGTCAACGAAAAATCTCCACTGAATTCATCAAAATGGCTCTTCTCGCTTATGGTAAATCTTATATTAGTTTGTTTCTAATTTGTTTAATTGTTAGATTAAATTAAACTTTATATCTGCATTTGTAACATTGAATGAATTGCAATATAATTTATCGTCATTGTACAGTTTATGTTTTGGCTGCATTCTGCATTGCCTCATCAATACAAACCGAATATACCAAATGTGCAAGTGGAGAACCAGAACCATTGGCCTTAAGAATTGAAGGGTGCGATAAATTACCTTGCCCATTGGTCAGAGGTACTAATTTAAAAGCACAATGGGACTTTGCAGTCGGTAAGTATCGATAACAATCATAATCAATGAATTTTATAATTGTTGAACAATGGAAACAATGTTTAATCGTGCAATTATATTATTGAAATATTTTTCTTTTATCATATATCAATAATATTACAGCTTCTTATGCCACAAAATTGACACCACGAGTTAGAGTAACCGTATTTGGTGTTACTACCGATTACGATTACCCACATAAAGATGCATGCAAGGATTTAGTCAACGGCGAATGTCCTTTGGAAAAGGGAGAAGAAGTCACGTATTCTTTGTCAATGCCTATCTTGAAAGCATATCCAGCTCTCTCTTTGAATATCGAATTTGCTTTGGTTGATGAGAACAAAAATGCTCACGTTTGCTTCGCAATTAATGGAAAAGTTGTTAATTAAATAATAATATCAAGGATCACACATTTCGAGACATATATTGACTATATTATTAATTATTATTATTATTAATATTATTATTATTATTATTGTTATAAGCTAAAACGATCGAAATAGCTAATATAGATATACGTATTAGATTCTAATCGATTCGGAAATGAGAAATAGTTGTGTAATTTAATCGTCGAAATTCATCAAGGATGGACGCATCTGTGGACGATGATATCAGAGAGAATGCAAGAGTGTATATATATACATATACATACATGTGTGTTACGGATCGATTCAGCAGAGACAGCTAGGAGAAAAGCACTGGAGATAAAGTTTTTGATTTCTCCATTTTAAATGAGATTGTCATTTACCATCTAAGATAATCCTGTTGTAATTCTGATACGTATTACAGTATAATATATTCTATAAACCATTTTTTTAAATTGAATTTAATGTTATCATTATATATTCCTTATCCATATCATGTTTCATTGTTGGTTTTCAACAATTAATCCTGTTAGAATCCAAACTAAACGATAATGATACCGCCAATAATAAATAATTTCTAATTTTATTTTAATCACTTTTTATCTTTTTTATTGATATTTTACTTTTCTATTATTGGTAACATAATAATTATTATTTCTTTTGTACAAAACTAATACCATCGGGATATATTAAACAATAATGAATACCACCAATAATTAGATTAAACAATATATTTTATGTCACATTATGATATGTTGACACAAAAAAAAAGAACAAAAAAGAAATGAATTAGAATTATGACAAAGTAAAAAAGAGACATAAATAAGAGTAAGCTTAAAGGAACACGTTTATGTATTATGCTTAAATATATATATATATGTATGTATGTATATGTGACTATATGTATATGTAATACATGTACCCATTGGGGAAAGGAGCGAGATGAAAATCCTGGGGGTTCGGGCGTATGCCTGACCCACATCCCTGCACATCGATCGGCCCGGTCGCCTAGCTTTAGTGGGATATCTACTAGCAACGACATTGAACAAACCGTAGCCGTCGTCGCGTACCAACTCTTCTGCAAATTGTGTTAAAATCAAAGATCGCTATTGTAACGATTGTCTCCATCTCTTTCTCTTTTTCTCTCTCTTTTTCCATTTCTATTTCTTTGACAAAAGGCCATAGCATTAATCAAATCACATTATAGTCCGATTGCATTGTTAATGTATGTCTCTTTGAATTCTAATTCGTATTCTGTAAATTGGGCCATACAAGAAAATTAGTTTAACTCGTCTTATTAAATCATCATAGAATTATAAAGAGAATATTGATAATGGATGAGAAATATTTATTTTTAATTAACATTGTGATGTCTTTATTTTTTATTATTGTACTTTTTCTTCGAATGATCGTATAATTGATTTTTGTTTGGTTTTTTGCCTGA
Organism: Polistes fuscatus; assembly: GCF_010416935.1. Classification (NCBI taxonomy): domain Eukaryota; kingdom Metazoa; phylum Arthropoda; class Insecta; order Hymenoptera; family Vespidae; genus Polistes; species Polistes fuscatus. Next base: position 4,714,625 of record NW_025112997.1, on the reverse strand, counting down.
ATGGAGGAGAGGGGAAGATTGTACTATTGATTATTATAGTTTGGGAAGTGTAATAAATGTTAGAGTAGGAATTTTAATTCGTCATTTGCATTTAGGGTAGACCGAACGAACGTAACTTGTATTATTAAATAATCATGGGATTTGAAACGTGATATTGCTAATGGATGCGGAATACGTATTTGTTATTTAAATTGTTTATCTCTTTATTATATTAGTTAATTATTAATAATTATTGCATTTAATTATTATAGCTCGACAATGCAACACATGTAGGCATTTATATTGTAATTAAGTTTAATTGTATGTAATTAGTATTATTGGATAATAGGATTAGAAATTTGTGATTGTTTATAAATGTCGAATAGAAAATTTCGAATTGAAAATTGTTATTGATACTCATCGTACTTAAAAAGAAAATGATTTAATAATGGAGATTCATATGGTCACGTTTTAAAGGGGATGAGATTGCAGTTAAAGGATTATATATCGACTAATAAATTTTCAATCAAATCGTATGACCATGATTGGCTAGGATCGTATGGCTTTATTGAACGTCAGCCGCCACGAAGGTGCTATTGTTTCTCGACATTTTACAGCGTAGCTACTGTTATCTGTAGATTTACGAGCGGTCTCATAGCAAAATTGACGTCACCTTTAATTCCTTACTTTCTTTTCATTCGGTTCAACTTCGAGTATTTTCAAGAAAGCTTATAATATATCTTTTTCTTATTCTTCATAAAAATGTTGTCAAAAATATTTACAATATTTTATTTTCTTTTTTCTTTTTTTTGTTAAGTTCAATATTAAATTGGTATACGATAAAAAAGAAACAGTAGGAAACGCATAAAGTATTCGTTGCTAGTGTAGTCTAAAATTTATTTAATTGAAATTATTAAAATAAAAAATTACTATTTAATTTTTATTATAAAATATATGATATTAAATAATTGTTAAATAATTAATAAGCGTGAATTACGCGTGTCCACTTAATAATAAAATTAAATAAGAAATCTTTACGCTATACAAAAATTTACAGATAACGTTTTAAGATAAAATATGGTTTGCGTTGATAATTTTTTTTTCGACACTGTATAGATTAAAAAAAGAAAAAAAAATCCGCAAAGATATTCTCCATCTATTATTTTCTATTCTTTAGAAACTTATAACGATAAAAATCAATCACGAGAATATCGTTATTTTAAATCAGATATCTACTTACAAATACCAATCGTTAAATCAGACAGATTTTGATTTATTCGGCGTCTAAGTCAGGAAATCCTGTGACTAACCTTATCGAATTTTCATACATTTCGTTTTAGATCAATCTAATCTATTTTGACATCAGATCGATATCGTTTTCCAAATATATATTATAGTCTTGCACACACATATTTTGATTTATTTCAATGCACTCTAAGAAACAAGATGGTGTTTTAACATCAAATATAGAAATAATTAATAATAATTATCTCATGTGTGTGTGTATGTATGGAAAAATACGATTAATATAAATCCAAAAAAAAATACCCCCAAAAAAATATTAATAATTTATTATAATTTGTATATAAATATTTACGTACTGCATGCTTATTTTGATTAATCTCGATGCATTCTATTAAAGCAAGATGGTTTTATGATACCAATATAATATGAATAACTAATAATTATTTTATACAGAATTACGGTATAAACGAAAGAAACAAATACTAGAAAAACAAATAGAAATAATTATATAAAGAAAACAAAAAATTATTGACACTTGTTTAATCGATTTAAAACAAAAAGACATGACATCTCTCTTTCTCCTTTTTATGTTCCAGATATTTCGACTATTATCCAAGCGTGGATGCACATTTTCTGCATGAACGGTTTACAAATTTGTTCGGTGATAACGATTGGTTACCGTGCTTCCGTCCTTGACATTATTTCGATTCGATGACGTTCGCGAGAACAAACTCCTGTTTACAGGGGAGAACATCGACGATGCACGATGCAACTGCATTCGTCCTCGTTCATTTATGCATAGGTGTGTGCATCAACCTGCATGCATACTGTTGTATATAAACACATACATAAATATATATATATATATATACTAATACATGTATAAACATTTATGCACATAGTTATCGTTCACATTGTAAGTGTCATACATCGAGGATAACGAGGGAAGTTTTGAACGTTCGAACTAGAACGATAGGTCTAACCGTACATCTATCTATTCTATCCCTTTCCGTTCTTGTCAGCTTGAACACGAACTTGCGAAATGGATTTACCGACTAATACAATCCTCCATTGATGTTCATATACATGTGGTAGTGCTTTATTAACAGTTGGGTTCATGAAAAAGATTGAAAATATCATAGTAAAGCTAGTATTGTTCTAAGGATTTTGTTCCTTACGTAAATACGCAATTGTTCTTTTAATAATTAAAAATAGAATTGGTAGTATTTATAAAGTTTGTTTTAAATTTAACCGCCTGCGCAGAACACCTTGCGCAGAACGAGCAAAGTAACTTTGTTTTATATCATTTAGGGGAGAACTTTTTACTTATGAAAACTGATAATGTAATATTGTTGTTACTACAAATATGTGTAAATGAAATTCATTGTTTTTTTTTTGTATTTTCTTTCTTTCTTTTTTCATTTTTCATTTATTGTTATTTTTCTTCCTTCCTAGTCTATGTTTTTTATTTTAGATTGTATGTACTACGTAATAAACATTGCACTGACATTTACGCATCAATAAAGATTAATGTGCTGGTTAAATTGAACGAAACGAAAAATAAATGTACAATTGAATTGTGGGAGAAAAAACTGTTGAAAATGTTCAAGTTAGAGGTACATGCTTAATGGCGCGAGAAAAAAGCAAGACAGATGACAATGATTGATGACCCTTCTTCTCTCATTCTCTTTTTCCCGCATGAAAAAATTGTTAACTTTCTTCCTCCGTGTAACAGGTAATTAATTTATGCACTGACGTGACGAAAAAATTGACTTTTATTTACGATTAAGTATAACGAAACAATATGTGCATATATTTCAATTTATTTTGATTTTGATTTACGTGGTAGATGTAAGTAATACAATTTGTTCAAATTTTTTGACTAGAAAAATAATTTAAATAATATATGTGTGGAAAATATTTAAATTAATTTTGAACTTGACTAACGTAGCCCAATTTGTTGTATTATTTTCTTTTTATAAAAAATTACTTAAATTTACGATTAAAAAATAATGTATGCGTGTAAATTATTTATATTAATTTTGAACTTGATATGCGTAGTAGTACAGGTAGCCGAATTTGTACGAGAATAATCGTCAATTACCGAATTGTAGTTCGATGAAGATACGAATTCAAATGAATAATTAATAATTGGTATGAATATGAATATTAATAATAATTAAAATTAATGTTTTATTGAGATTTTTTTTGTTTGGCTTAGAAAATTTCGTCTAAAGATCTATATATTTCTTTGGTAGGATTAAGTGGTAGGGATCAACGAGGGCATATGTCTTCGAGGAGGTTAATTTGGCCTAAATTAAAGTGGATTCTTCTAACGAGCTGGAGAGAGCGCGAAAAGGATGAACAAACTCTTCTCGTCAAGTAACCAGAGTGCATAGGGTACGTCATTTGCCTGGATTACTTCAGATCTAATAATTCATCATTATTCATGCGAATTTTAAAATTTTATTCCCATTAGGTCAGTATTTTTCAACTTTTTTCATTAATATTTTTAATAAATAATCAGTATTCATATATTTAATAAAAGTAGCTAGTATTATACCAATTAATACACCAAATTTCATTTTTCATTAAGAAATTAGTTATTGGATTCTAACCTAATAAACAATATTCTATTACTAATATAATTAATTATTTATACTGAACAAAATATTCATATGTATATATATATACTGATTATCTATTTAATACAATATTTATTATTAATCAATAATAATACTCATGCCAAAGAAAAGGCTATAAGAAATAAATATTCTTACCTATCAAATTTCAAAAAATAAAATCATCTTAATTAACTTTACATTCATTTTTTAATTACATATAAACAACCTATTAATAAATTATAATAAATAATTTATAATTAATAAATAAATAATTTATTGTTAAATAATTTTTCTATTTAATGAATTAATAGACAAATTTAATTAAATTCAAATAAATATAAAAAACATTTCAAAATCAAAAGAAGCATTTTCGCACGAGATGGCGCAAGTGCGCTTGCGCGGCCGCTAGTGTCCAGTGGATAGTGCGCGGGGGAAAGAGAAAATAGGAATAGTGGGAGAGTAAAGTTCGTCGGCCTATAGAAATCGGCGATCGCTCCGAATTGAGTCGAAGATAGCCGAGTGATTACGAAAAGAGAGGGACTTGTGTGTGCCGGTCCGGTCTAGTAAGGTAGTAAATAGTGGGGGTATGATAGTGCTCAGTACCTCGAGATATCTTCGTCCTCTTCGTAGTATCGTGTATAAAAGTTCTCTGGTGTGACGTCAGCACGTGTTTGTTCTCTGTGGTGTAACTGGTATTTTTTTTTTAAATCAAGAGAGAGATTTTTATTTTCTTTTATCTTTTATAATTCCGTTGATTTAATCAATTAGTAATAACATATATTCATAGTAATATCAGTTAATCGCGTGTGTTTACGTGTGAGTGTTTTAACAATGGCTATAGAGTGAAATAGAAGAAGATAGAAAAATAAAAAGAGTCTAATACTCTTTTTCTCTCTTTTTATTATTATATACTTCGGTCCTTCAACAGGTGTCTTGTGGTGCGATTGAAAGATTATAAACGGCAACATAAATAAGAAAATTGACAATAGTGAGGTTAGGAAGGATTATTGAAAGGTATTAGGAGAAGAATAGAGGGAGAAGGGGAGTGTATTCATCGCGTGGAAAGCAGGTAGTTGAAAAATCTTCGTTCGACGACCATCGTTGTGTTGTCAAGATGGCGTCGATAGGGAAGCTAGCCACCGAAGTAAGTTATTTATGTCCATCCTTTTTTTTCTTTTTTCTTTTTTTTTCATTCAATTAATATCATAATCCAACGATTATCTTAAATTTGTTACTACAAATATAGGAGAGGATGATTTTTGAGCTTCGTATTACTTGTTACTTATAATTCATAGCATTTATTTGTATTTAATGAGAAAAACAAAATACGATCACGTTCCATAGATTTTGATATCGATCTAATCATATTCACTTTTGTAATTTTTGTAAGGCCATGCGTTGTCATGCAGGAAACAACGTTCGTTGAGTAAACCACGCCCATCCTTCTTCGGTTCTAGAACAATTTTATTTCTAATTTGTTTTTGTGGTTTTTTCTATTTCCACTTGTAATCGTGTAAAATTTTCAATTATGTAAGCGGTGACAATATTGTTTTTCTCTCTATAATAAAAACATAAAAATATAGGTTATATTTTTTATTTGATTTTACTTTTGTAATATTTGTTATAAAATATAAACAAGTATATATATTGGATAAAATATTTTCAATAATCAGCAATTTATATAATTAAAAAAAATTAATTAATCTTACACTTTTGCTATTTTAATTAATTAAATAAAAAACCAAAATATAACTGTTATAAATATGGTCATCGTTTTATATAATTCGATTGATTAATCGAGAGAGAGATTCTAGATTATTTTTAATTATTTTTATTTCTAATTTTGTATAGTAAGTTTATAAGGTGTAATTAAGATTATCGTTGGATCCTTGACAATGAGATGTTAGAATAAAACAGTTACAAGTGTCGAGTAGTGCATTGACCCATTGATCATTTCTTTTTTACTTCTATTATCTTCTAGCTACATATGTAATGCCAATGATAAGGATAATCTTAATGAGACTAGTATGCCTATCTCTAATATGCATTATTGCATGGCTTTTGTAATCATAATTCTTGTTATTAGTTACATGAATAAGGCACATAATAGAGACAGAAGGCGTTACAAAAATTGCTTCTTATCTTTCGGTATACTAAATTACATATATGAATATTATTTCCATTTAAATAATTTTAATTTTGTACAGTTTGTTAAAATTTTTTTCTTTTTTTGTAATCGTTTAAGAAAAATTATTATATTTACTTTTTGTTGTGTGGTAATGTTGAATAAAATGGCGGGAGAATCTAACGATTACCGCGAAATTCAAATCCCCGAATAGGCGTAAGTAATAATTTAAATCACAGTATTTCTCAATTATTTCAAAATTTTTAGTTTTCTGTAATTACAATGAAATTTAAATTAAAAAATGGTGTGTCCTCTATTTTTATATTATATAAATAAAACTAAGTATAATATTAGGAATGAATATTAAGCTTAAGTAAATGAATCAAACGATTGTCTTTTAATTGTTTTGTTTAAAAAAAAATTATTAATGTGAAATATTATTATAAATTTATATCCTATCGTAGTAGATATCATGATAAAGAACTTAGAAGCATAATTCATGACATAAATAATTTAATTGACTATTTTAAATTATTATAACCCCGTTATTTATTAGTTTCACAATTAGTAAATAAGTTTTCTAATTGTGAATTTTCTAATAAATTATGAGATAATCATGCGTTTAGATAACAACTAATATCATTGTTATTAATTTTTATACAATTACATGGCATATTTTTCGTATAAATTATATATCGTATAGATTTATAAATAATATTCATTTATTATAATATAAACTAGCATAACATAACGTTTACTTTTTTTCTTCGAGATACCTGTTGACATTTGTGATAATTACAGGTTTGATTAATTATTGATTAATTATTAATAATTTGATTAATATATTTAAACAATTGTTAATAACCTATTCGTCGTTTAGTTACTTAAAAATTCTTTAGATGATTTCGAAGGTTCGATTTGGAAAGAAAAGTTATTTATACAAGAAATGGAATAAAACGTCAAGGTTTTCACTTTCTCTCTACCTCTCTCTCACTTTCAACACTTCCTCACATTTCTACTCCCTCTTTCTCTCTCTCTCTTTCACTCTTTTTTCTTTCTCTTTCTATATAAAGTGCGAACATGCTATTGGAATGTCAGTGCTCCTGTTTCATTCCTTGCTGCCGTTTTATCTCTTTCCTTTGATAGTTACTTGAAATACACGTAATGTACACACACCTATTTACACTTAAAGAATCTTTTGAAGGTATTTGATATCGCACATAACACACACATACACACACACACATACACACACACACACATTAACTCACTCGTATGTATACAGCGTGTCCCATTTATTTTCGCATAAAATTATACCAACACATATTTTATAAGTAAAATTAAGAAAAAATATTTTCTGCAAATACGATCAAATGGATTCAAAATTGTAATATTTAAAAATGTTTTACATTTTTATTATGAATTCAGTACTTGGTATCTAAGAAGAATTAGAATTTATTACATTATTTATTTTTTTCTTTTCAGTTTTTCCTTTTAATTGCAGTTAAAAAGGTCACGAATTTTTTGCATTCTTTTCCGATGCATATTCATTTGTGCTTGATAAATTTCTTTTCTTTCATTTTTTTCTATAAGTACAAAATTCCATTAGTGGTAGGGGTTTAAGGAATTAATCATCTATTGGACGATCATCAAATTGAATTTATCAATGTTGATGAAATAATAATAAAATATCGTATATCAATTTTGATTACAATTCATTTTGTAGAAAATTTACGAAAAAGATTGTGCAGTTAATCGTTTAGATAAAAAGTCAAATAAATATCGGGAATATTTTTTGGTTATTCTTTATAACCTTTTAATGAATCGTTTGTAAAACATTTTCTTTCTTATTTTTTACTTTATAGAATATGTTGGTAAAATTTGGCAGAAATATAATGGAACACTTTGTATATTCGCATATAAAAAATTTACGAATGGATATTTGGTAGTAGTATCGTTTTTCTTTTTCTAACTTCGTGTATGTGCCCCTTTAGTCTCGAATATCTAAATTCTCCCACGCATTCTAACGTGAATTCTATTTTTGTATTTTCTGAGGTTTATTTCTATTTTAACTTTGATACAAGTAAATATATATATATATATAAATATTATAATTTATCGTTTATGCATAGCATATACTTAGGATCGTATTATTTTTACATTAGGATTCAATCAGTTAAACGAGAAAATAATCTAATTAGTTGATTTAGTAATTTATTAGGGTAATGTTAATTTTATTTAGAATACAATACACGTACACACACGTAAGTCGTGAATTTGTTTTGAAACAATTCACCTGTGTATAGAAAAATTATATATTGTTTAACGACAATAATTTATTTTTTTTCCATTGTACTAAGTTAGCATTAGAATATTAGTTTAATTCGATTGTTAAGATGTAAGATCGATAAATACTTCTTGTAATTTAATCAAACAATTTTGTATTCTCTTATCAATGTTGCTTGTTAACTCAGTTAAACATTATCGCAAATGCCACGTTTATCCGGTCTATTAATAAATACGATAGAAGAGAGTAGAAAGATAAAGTAACCTGTTAATATCAAAAGATTGTTTGAATGAGAAAGAGACAGAAAAAGAGTAAGAGAAAGAGTAAGAAAAAAAGAAAAAGAAAGGAAGCGAATTTGTGTCAAGGCCGTCCTTGGCATTGGTCATAGTGATGGTTGACTCCCTTGAGAATATACTTGCTATGCTTGTTTGTGTAGGTGTTAGAAAGAAATTGTGTGCGTATGTGAGAGAGAGAAAGATAGATAGAAAGATAGATAGAAAGAAAGAAAGAAAGAACAAAAATATAAGAGAGAGTTAGGAAGAAAAAGAAAAATAATAAAACCTTTTCGTAACTACCATAAACTCATACCACCATATTATTTTCTATTACTTCTTCTTTCGGGTTTTCCCCTTCTCATGGTTTCTTTTCGAAATGTTACTTTAGCTTTCTTAACACGTTTTCTGCCACGTGTAACATTTTATATATTGTACATAAATACTTACTTGAACCTCGTTTTCTACGGTCAATTGTAGATATTTTTGTCGGTTAATAGAGAAGATAAAGTATGTATTGAAAAAACAATTGTTACAACGTCACTGTTTTAAAGTATCGTGTATTTTAAATTATTATACTGTTGTTGTACAGTATATTGAGAAATTGTATAATATTTTTTTTTATTGTTCTGTTGTTTTATACATTTTTGTAATACTAATTCTAGGATATTGTTTTGTTCGTTCGAGATTGCACATATTTCATTTTATAGTTTCACAACATTGACTATACGAATAAATAAATATATAAATTTCAAAAAAGCTAGAAAAAAAATATAGACTTGTATTTGCATATTCATCAAACTCAGTAGAGTGTCCTCGTAATCGGTACACGTGGCCTGGTGTAATGAAACTGTGCTTTAAAAAAAAAAAAACGGCTCGAGAGAGGTTTAACGTGTAAATTTGATACTTTTAGAAATCTCTAGGATCTGTTTTTAAGCACGGCATTTTAAATTTATTGTATATATTATATAACTTTAAACGTTTCTTTTTTCCATTCGTAACGATCGCACCAAAGAGAAAGTGAGAGAAAGAAAGAGAGAGAGAGAGAGAGAGAGAAAAAGTATGGCACTTTATTTCCAAGCGATATTCATTCTTTATTCATGAATTTTATCCTCTCTTAAGAAAGTATACGAGAGAAGAAAGAACCAGAAAAAAAAGTTAATAATAATAATCGTAATAAAACAAAAATGTTTCAATCAAAGAAAAAAAAAAAAGGAAATAAAATTATGACCGAAATTTCATTAATTCGTAATACAAAAATTAATTGATTTCTTCTATTTGCTTATTATTTATAATCGATCAATTTTCATTAAAAAAAAAATGGAACGGCAAACTCACGTTGATCTTAATTAATAATTAATAATTAATTAAACTAATTAATTAATAATTAATTAATTTAATTAAAATTGTCACGCGAGTGTGTGCGTGTGTGTGTTTATTCGAACAAATTATAAGAATAATTTAAATTATTTTTCTGTTATCTTTTATTTAAACGTTATATAATATATATATACGAAAATGCGATAGATGGTTTTTCCCATTCCTCTCCCCCCCTCTCTCTCATTCACTCACTCGTTTTTCTCGTTTTGTCTCTTTCTTTCGTTGTGAAAGTACTTCTCGTATAAACCGTAAGATGGCAGGAAGTGTACAACAAAAAGGGTTAGAAGTGTGTTAGAGCTTTGGAATCCTGAGTATGTTATCCCCCTCCCCCCGTTCCTCTACCGTTCCTCTATGTCCGGTGATCTTTTTATCTCCTTTTTTATCTTTCGGTCTTCTCTTCTAACCCCTCACCTCTCTCTCTCTCTTTCTCTCTCTCTTTCAACCTTATCTCGAGTACTCTCGTCTCACCTTCGACGTTAATTCGAGCGATACGGTTTGCTCTTATTATCGTTAAATTAGCCATTATGTCGTTATTTTAACGAGTCTATGTGTGTCAGGGGGCCGTCCACGCACACATATACATTTTCACGTAATACATGTTCATATACGAGACACACATATACCTATATATATATATATATTATTAACATGTATACGCACATACACCTGAGACTGTATCTCACACATGGTGCATACGTGAAGTGTAAAAAAGCATCTCGAAATTTTGTATTTAAGTATATCTATCTGTATTTATTTTTTAATTATGTTGAATTTGCTAATATTAACCCTTTGCACTCGAGGCCTTTTTCGCTTGCGCGAACCAACAACTCGAGAAGATTTCGGCCAAATTAAGTAGACATTTTACGGGTACTTTAAATACATTTATAAACAAACGAGCGTATAGAAATAATAAAATATCATCAGTTTATTCATTTATATGTCGAAAAAAAAAACAAACTTTGATAAATACTACAGTCTGTAATTAGTCTTGGTTGAGTTGACACTTGAAATTGGCCGGGCGCCGTATCGGCGCCGTATCGAGTGCAAAAGGTTAATACTAAACACCTACCGACACTACACGTATACTTATTTCGCATCGTGAGTGGTCAAATGATCATTTAAAAAAATAAAAAAGTCACTATTTATTCTAATACAGAATGAGATTCTAATATGTTGGAATAGTGAATTAAATATTTTCTTTTATTTAGAAAACGGATGGATGTACATTTTATGCATTTTTTTTTACGAATTACAGAACGCGATCATTTGTGAACGTTCGCGTGGTAAGTTTAGTGTTAAAAAATAACAAACGAATGCCAATCAAGAGTTACAGGTAAAAATATTTCGAATGGTTAGGAGTCGCTGTTGTTTTTCTTTTTTTTTCTTTTCATTTGTGTAAATTTTTGACGTACATTTTGTACGCTAGTTTTATTTTTATTTGATTTCATTTTTGTTGTTGTTAAATTATGTTATAGATGGTGGAAGAAAAAAGGTACAATGTATTCGTTAGTGTGTCCATTATTTACGATTTCAGTTCGTAGACGACGAAAACGATACGTCTCGTGTATCTTCTCATCTCTTTCTATTTCTTTCTCTTTCTTTCTCTCTTTGATTGGGCCATTTTAATGGCGAACTTCCTCGAGACGTTTGGTTCAGAACGACAGAGGGTCGACCCACGCTATACCACGAATTATAATTCCTTGGTAGGAAACCAAGTACGCCCTGCACGCTGGCTGGCCCTTCAAACGTTCTAATGTCTAATTCATCCTGACTCGTCCATCCTTTTCAAACTATTTCCGCGAATACTATACTTTTTCTCATTTTCTTTTCTTTTAATATGATGACGCAAATAGAAAGAGAAACTTTTATCTTTTTCATTTTTGACACTATAATTATAAACAATTAACATTCTTCTTCAAACCTGCTCGAAATGATTCATTGAAGAAATTATATTGTAATAATATTATACAAAAATTTATATGATTTTACATTAAACCTATTTTTATATATAATACCTCGAGATTATATTCACACACACACACAATCAGAATTTTATATTACATTTTCTTCTATCGAAATATTATAAACAACGTTTGAAAATAATTCAAAAGATATATCAAGGAAATTAAATTAATGTAAACGTTGGTCATAGTGTTCCAGAAACCAACTCTCCTATCCAATATATAATAGAATTTACTAAGTGCATATTTAAATAGGTTAAGAAATTATCTTCGTGATTTTTTATTGCATTATTTGCAAGAATTAAATAACTAATTAACTTCTAACTTATTTCTCAATCTTATTTTCCAAATCACACACTCACACACATACGTACACATACAATACCTGTATCATACCCTAATAAATTATTTGAACTGACCCAATAGGAAAGAAAAGGATTGATATAAATCAATCGCCGATTTGATTATGAAAAAAATTATTATTGATAATATTTTATTATCAAAAAAGTATAATATAACGACAATAACGTTTAATATTAATTTCCGATAAGAACTTTAATACCCCGATAAGCTTTTATATAATCTCGAAGGTACGAAGAAGAAGAAGAAGGATACGCGTGCATATACGCGCATGTTAATGGATTTAAATTTAATTAAGAGCCACTTGAAAATTGCCCGAGTTCCGATTGTCGAAGTGCATCTCAGGGGCGTGTACTACTATTTGTAATTAAAAAAAAAAAAAAGGAAAGAAACAGAAAAATAAGGAGGACACAACGATCGTACAATTAGTATACTTCTCTTCTGTATTCTCATTAAACTTTTTTTTAAACACTTTAAAACGCGTTACACAAAATTTTAAACTTTGTTGTTTTATTTTTAAAATTACACTAGAAAAAAAAAGAAAACTATTATTGGCCCGGCTGATATAAATAATCAGAATTATATGTCACAGGAGGAGGAGAGGTAAAGGGGGCAGAAAATCAAGCAATTTTGTAGATTACTTTTTTAAGTGAGTCATAATCTAAATGATCTTTGGGCACCACCAAATTGTATTTTATAGTAGATGAAACATTGGTGATAAAAGTAACGTTAGAAGCAATGTATCAAACAAGCCCATTAATTTCATACGCGATTTTAGATGACGGAATGCAATAATTGACCGAACACAGCTGTGGAATTAATAAATCGATTAACCCAAGAGCTCTACCCTCTCACCTCTCCCCCACCCCCACCCCCTCATGAATGCGTGTTATGCGTGTTCGTGTGCATTTCGCACGAATATTTAAACAGCGACAAGTTTTGTTCGGTTCGCAATATTGAACAATCGTGGCCAATGATTTTAATGGATAGGAACCGACCAATCTGTTCACGCATACTCGTTCCATCGGTTTTTTTTTTCGTTAACAATTTTCTCTCTCTCTCTTTTAAAACCACCCCTACCTCCCTGACGTTTCATCTCCCGTTCTCTTTTTTGTTGTTTTTTTTTTTTTTTTTTTTTTCGATTTTCTTTCACGATAACGTTAGTTTGTAATCGTATTATTGTCGGTTGTGTGTGTGTTTTTTTTTCCTTTCTGCAATAAACGATGTTTTTTTTCTTGTAGAATATTAAAAAAAAAAAAAAAAAAAAAATAGGATTTTTAAACGTAGAAAAAAGGAACGATGACGATGACTACGATGCGGCGTCTCTCCTCGGCAAAATTTTTGTTGTTGGTAAGGAAATTGCCATTTCTCGACAATCAAATTTTCTCTATGGCAAAACGCTCCGGGTATTTTAATTAAATTTCTCAGCCGACTTTATTTCATTTCCCTCCCTCTCCTTATCCCCCCTGTTTCCTCCTTCATCGACGAACGAACGAAACGAACGTTCGGAAGTAATTATAAACGACGACGATCCGAATTCCGGATATTTTGTTTATGTCTATGATTAATTTTTCTTTTTTTAATACTTTTCTCGTCATCGATCATTTATCATCAACGTCATTTTAATGCGTTCATTATCATCGTCGTCGTTATTATTAATTATTATTTATCATAATTAGAAATGAAAGACAACAACATGGGAGACACGGTGAATGAAGAAAATTCATTTTGACTCGAATGAAATTGACGAGATAAATTGTCGTATCGATTTTTAATTAGATCGTTCGATAAAGTATTTAAAAAAAAAAAAAACGAACGAACGAGTGAACGAACCAGATTGGAGTACAGGCTATTAGATTAAGATTTTTTAAGCGTTCGGATTACCCAATTTCAAACGATGATCTTGTTATCTAAGAGTAGCGTTTACATTTTTTTTTTAATCATAATTTCTTTTCCCTCCATATTTTTCAGATATTTCTGTAATGTTATATCGTATTTATTGAAAATAATGAATTTTTCATTTTATCCTTCCTATTATAAATCGTAATACTAAACGTAATTATATACAGGTTTATCCATTTTGTTGAAAAAAAAACACGCACACATGCACGCATGTACACATGCACACATGCAAACGCACACGCACACGCATTATTTATACGAACGTAGGGGGATATGTGCATATTTGTAATTCAAAATAAACATTATTATGCGTTTATAATTATCGACAATCGATAGATCAAACAATATTCCCCCATAGTTAAAAGGAGGAAATCATAATATTACCGTAACCGATGGCATACAGATGCAAACGGTTAATTATTTTCCACCCTTTTCATTAAAATTATAATACCTATAAAATATACGTATACACGCGGATACTATTATATACAGTGTTGGAATAGTTACGAAAATTTAGAGAAAAGGGAATATTCATAAGACAAAATGAAATGAAATGAATGAATAATTTTGAAGTGATCGATATTAATTCATCAACAATACAATTTTACAATTATGAAATTGAACGAACTTACGAATTTGGCATAATCGAAACGTTTTTTTATCGTAATAATAAGGCAAATAAATCATTTACATTCCTATAATATTTTTCCAATACTATTCTCATGCTTCACCGAATTTCTTTCTATTTTTTTTTTTTTAATTTCAATTCGTGGTAGGATTTGGAGAGAAAGAAAGAAAGAAAGAAAGAAAAGAAGAAAAAAATGAAAAAGGGAATCGAACAAAATTTAAAACCGAGTGTCAGCGACAGAATCGAGCCAAGTTTCTATGCGCATTCCAAACACACAGCCACACACACATACACACACACCCCACACACTCTTACCATAAATGTATCACACGTATATCTATATATTCGATATTTCCGATCACGAAAAGTTTACAGTACTTTTACATAACGTTATTCGAAATCGTTCTATTCGTTGGTAACATCGTTTCAATCCTCTAGTAGAAAATTGCTGAAAACATATTACACTTGGCCAACTTCGAAAGATTATTTTGTTTATTTTGTTTCGTTTTATTTTTATTCATTTATTACAACGTTTTATAATAGATTTGTTATCAAATAAATGTTATTCCAATGGAAAAAAAGATACGCCAACGATTTCGTTTTACCTAGCGGATCCTATTTTTTTGTTTCGAAATAATTCAAAAAGAAAAGGTGGTCGGGATGTAGATACAAAATACGTGTTTCCGAAAAACCCAATAGACATTCAGACATGATCGATTAATTTCCGTCCTTTCAGTTGAACAACTCGGTCGATTTTTACAAATGAACTTTCGCTGTATACTAGAAAGTTTTGAAATTTTTCTGTAAGTTGTATTAAACATGATATGATGAGAATATAAACAAACAAAGAATAAAAAGAAAAAGAATCTATTAAAAAATCGAAAAATTTATCAATAATTATTTGTCGTATAGGTATCGCGTCGATTGTATTTATCGAATATTTTATGTATTATCAACAGTTGCTGAAATTTCCTATTCTACAGTTGCACTTGATTTGAATATTTTTTTCTTCACTCAAAATAATTTCATATAATAATATAAGTATTATAATATTAACTTAATTTATATTATAATATAGCGTAATAATCAAATAAAATATAATATTATGATATAATTAAATAAATAATTAGTTTCATGAACACGTTAAGTCAGATGCACGCGTATACGAGGGAAGAAAAGTAGGAGTTGAAAAATGAATAAACAAAAAAAAAAAGAAAGATGAATAATTCATACAGCTACTCGGTACGAGTACGTTCGTACGTTTCTAACTTTCTCTTACTCGTAGGTGTATATCAAAGAGAAGAAAAAGAAGACGAAAAAGAAGAGGAAGAGGTGGTGAAACGTAATTAAATTCGCTTGTAGTGTCCATCCCTAGCCTTAAGGTGAATCTTCATTGGTCGTTTCTGACCAGACAGATCAAGCAACCCCTTAACTCCCACCATCTCAAACCCAGACGCAATCCTTACTTAATCCCTTTTCTCTTCTTCTACTTCCTCCGGTTGTCCTCCCCCTTTGTGCTCAACCCTCTTCCACCCCCTTCCCTACTTCACCACTTCCACATCTTTCCAATCGAAGTGGAACCTATAAAACGAGTCATCCTTTCCGCAATTTCCGTCATACCAACCACGAGACCTGCCCTGCCCTTATTTTCTCATTCTGTTAAATCGAATATGATTTATACATAAGATATATATATATATATTCGTTTCAACTACCAGTTTCCTAGTTCGTTTAGTTTGATTACATTTTCTTTGCTAAACGTAGCTTCGAACTAATGCTAGGCCATTATTTTATAATTATTATAATGTTTATATAATAATAAGTAGAATTTATATATATTTTTCTCTCAACGTATTTTTAATTTTATAAAATATGTATTTGCTTGGTTTTTATTTTACTTTTATACTCAGTTTTTTTACTGTTATGATTTTTCTGCCACGAATATATATTATATAAATATATTTTGCGTAATTTTGATTAGTATAATTTGTGTACTCCTCTCGAGTCCGTACCATTTGATATTTATTTGAATTTGTTTGAGTTATTTAATGGGGTTTCTGTTTACTTATTCGGATAAACCAGATTTGAGTTTTACTTCATCTTGAGATTTAGGGGATGTATAACTTTTTTAGATTTTATTACGGAAGATGTGAATTGATCCGATGGTTTTTGAGATCGCAATAATTTTATAACATTTTTTATATTTGTTTATTTATTATTGTTGATCCTTAAAACAAAAACTATTAGGATCATAAAAAATATTAATCAACTTCTCTCTTTCGTTTTTTCTTTTAGTAGAAAAAATTTGTTGAATTTATTTACGGGATCTTTATTAACATAATCAAATAACCAAGATTACATCTTACTTTATCTCAAAATGAAATCGTACACCCTTGTTCGTAAAAATATATTATGGTATCAATAATTCAAATGATTCAATAAATTCATTTTATTCTATTAGGCTGAATCAAAAGTTCGTGCTTTTATTAAATTAATATTTCACTTGCATGTAAAGTAATTTTATTGACTTAAACAAAAAATTGCACTAATCTGAAACAATAAAACTAAACGCACGAACTTTTGTTTCACCCTAATACACACACAATCCTATTACATTTATTTATTATATTTTGATGTATTGTGTGTCTCTTCGATATCCAATAAAAATAAGTCCAAGATCGGAAAAACAATTTCATCCCCTTATTAACGAATAGAATCGAAGTAAAACGAAAAAAGATAAAAAGTATTACCGGTATATTCAGTTTCCAACTTTTCGTAGTCGAACCCAAAAATCCCCTGAAAAAAGAACCCCAAGAAAAAAGGAAAAAAAAAGTAACAAACGAATAAACAAACAAACAAACAAAAGAGAGAGTGTTAGTGACCGTAAGTAGGGAAAGGGGAGGGGGGAACCTTCATAGGAATAGAAAAGGGATTTTGTTCTCGTGGACACGTCCAGGCCTGGGTTCGTCATGATGATCATCTCTCTTTCTCTCAAGAGAAAAAAAAAGAAAGAAAGAGAGAGAGAAAGAGAGAATGAGGGGGTGGGTTAGTGGGTGGTTGGGAAGGTGGTGAACGGGTGTGCGGGAGGGGATAAAGCCCCGCAGTGCGGCGCGGTCGATACAACCCCATCCCCACCCTGGAGCCACCACTTCTCCCCTCGACCCTTTTTCCAACCCCTCTTTGACCATCCACAATCCTACCACCACCCACCCCTCTTCTTCTCTTTTCTCGTTGAGTTTTGTCCTGGACCAACCTTTTTTTCTTTCGTCCCTTTCCCTTTTTTGTATTTTTCCCTTAACACTTATCTTTTCGTAGCATTTTTAATCCCACCCCTTCTTCTTTTTTATTCTCTCCAACCTTTTTTTATTCTCCCAAACTAATTTTTTTTTGTATTCCTGAATATTTTTATTGGTTTGTTCGGTTCCTTATTGGTTTTTCATGATTTCTGTATTTTCTTACTTGCTTACTTGTGGTGACTTGTTTCTTTTCTTTGTAGGGGGTGGTTTTTCAGGTTGCACGGGGTGATTAGCGTCAGCGCCATCTACGTATTTTCCAACATACGTAGCCTGGCCATTGCACCGAGCTACGAAAGAAGGTCGAAATGGCTCGAGTGCTCGTAACCTACCCCCAAGTTTTCTACCAGCAAGAATAAGACGAGCCAAACTATTATTTCTTTTTTTTCCCTTCTTTTCTTTTTTTTTTTCTTTTTTTTAACACTTTCGTCGTTATTTCTTTTCGTGTCTATTACGTGATTTTTCCCTTCGATTCTATACACTGTCGCGTTCACGTTCGTGTAAACGATCAATTAAAATCTATCGTTTTGTTAGTAACAATCGTTTATTAAAATTTGTTTATATCGTTTGATAGAATTTTACGAAGATTTTTCAAGTTTCAAATTATAATATTATCGAAGATTATTTCGTGATTGTCGGATTGATTGTTTCTTTTTTTTGTGTGAAATCTTTCGTTTAATTCTCTTTTTTGGGGGTTCAGTATTATTTGTATAACGTTGTTTAATAGATTCTTATATATATATAGTTGGTTCAAATTTAATTATTTATTTTTATTAATTTTATTTATTACAGTATTCTCACATTGTGAATAAGAAAGATTCATTTAAACGTATCGTCGATGCACAGTCTAAAAATAAAAGTCACATTATTTGTAGAATCTTAAAGGATTTAATCCTATTATTCGTCAGTATAATTAGAATAATAAAAATAAAATAATATCTACAAGATTTCTCTTACAGTTTGCAGGGAAAATAAGTTAAACCATATAATTCTTATATGACCCATATATTAATAAGAACAAAGTCTGAAATGATGTATATTTTAAATTTATAGCAAACCATATTGCGACCCTTACGAAACAACGTGTTAACTGTTAGGGTCGTTAAGATAATGTTACGTACAATCTGAATCCCTCATTTTTTATTAATCCGATGGAATATATATGTCCATGTGTTTTCGATTTCGTTATCAAAAGTATTTTATTGAAATGTAATTTTGTTGTTGTGTGTGTGTGTGTGTGTATTAAGGATATTGATGTTAGAATCATGTTTAACAAAGAAAAAAATAAAAATGATTCCACGATGATGATTCGAGTCGACAATTTCTTTCTTTTATTTTTTATTTTTCTTTTCTTTTTTTTTTATCATCCTCCCCAATCCCCCGAAAATAGGACATCCAAGTTTAACATTTTAGCGCGCATTTTCTTAACGCGCTCGCGCCGGATGCCGTTGGATCGATTTACCCAGCACTTTTCCAGGACCAAAGGTAAATTGAATTTCGTTCGATCGACCCTTCTAGGATATATCCATTCTGTGTATTTAAACAACTTTCAAATTTCTATAAAAAAGAAGAAAACAACAAAATTAAATCAAATAAGAAATAATAAGAAAGGTACTTTGTTAACCTAATGGTTTTCGTAATGGGTACTCAATTTATGTAGAAATAGAGAGAAAATATATATGTAGAGAGAAGATCGTTTTTAAACTGTTTGCATCGAAAAGGTAAAGTCTCTCCGGAAATAATATCCTGAAAGATATTGTAGAACCAGTCAAGAGATAAATTTGGATGAACGGATGCTCGAGATAATTTATATTCCAGAACTTCAGTTCCCTCTAGCACAATGTGATATAATACGTGCCTATATATATGTGTGTGTGTGTGTATGTGTCGAGTGAGATTGGACGTTTGGGTGTATTGGATTGTCGAGAAAGTTGGTGTGCTGTTTTTTTGAAACAAAAACAAATTATTCCAATACAATCCAAAATTATTTAAATAAATTTTTCCATATATATATATATATGCTTTTCCAATGTTAAAAAAAATATATTCGAATGAAATATTATTTATACAAAATGTAATTTTCTAATAAACAGATGTAATTAATTGTGGGGGTGGTGTACCTTTTGAAAATCGGCAGGATACTTGGGGGTGGGGGAAGAGGGAGGGGGTCGGGTCAATGTGTGTGTGTACGTAAATAAATGCGTTGTAATTGAGTTATGTTTACGACATCCTTCCTGAATTACTAGCTCTGACAAATTAGCGCTATTTTAAAATCGCGTTTGCGAGAGCAAAGGTTATCATCGTGTTCGTTAATGGGATAAGTAAAGTAGGTCAAAGGTGCTCTCCTAGTCGCGTCGATGAAAATGTTAGTAGTAGTAGTAGTAGTAGTCCGGTTCGTGTACAAGATTTTCTTTTTTGTTTTTCATCCTGCGTGTTATCTTTTTTATTCTTTTTATTATTTCTTTTTTTTTTCCCCTCGAGAAGATGGTACCTTTTATGATGGTACCTTGAAATTTACACGCCCGTTGTAGTAAATAAATACTCGAGAGTATCTTTTATAACATTTTTTGTTACAAGCTACATCAAAATTTGTTATACTGATTTTAGGATATTCCGATTATTTTCTTTCTTTTTCTTTTTTTTCTTTTTTTCGATTATTTATTTTCGTTTGTTCATTTCAAATTGTATAATTAGGTGATCGAACGTTTGTTTAAAGGGGATTATTTAATTGCAAGTTTTGTCGTTTTTATTTTTTTTGTTGCAATTTTATTTTTTCTATCTTCTCATTCGGGAACTAATTGTGCTCTTCTCTTTTTGTAGGATAATTAATTTTTTTCTGTCCACCCTGTGTGTTAACATTATTATTATCGTTTTATTTGATATATCAAATAATTGCAAGTTGATTTCCTCTAGACATTTCGGGTAAAGTACTTTTTTTTTGTTTAATTGTATGTTTTAAAACCATAAAAGTCTTGAAAACATATTAACAAAAAATTCTGACAACAACAAAAATTAGTCAAACAATGTTTTTATCGAAAAACTCTTTTTATCAAAACTTTGAAATTGATAACGCCATTGATCGTGTAAAAGAACAAAAAAAATAATTTTATCGCAAACATTTTTTTTTAGAACTTGTCAATCCGATAATTCAACATAACAGATAAGAAACTTTTCATTTATATTTACTCGTAGATACATGCGTACGTATGTATGTGCATAAACGGTGAGAAAACAAGTAATTTATTTTATTTGTATTTGATTAATGAAATTAAATAAGATTAAACTAAGATGATGATGCTTGAAGAAACAAAAAAAAAGAAAAAAAGAAAAGAAGAAAATTTCTAGATAATGCTATTTGTCTTTTATAATATGTTCTTTATAATATAATTTTATAATATTTCTTTCAAATAACGCAGCATGTAAAAATTTGAAAATGGGATAAATGTGTGTGTGGGAATGAAAGAGGATTCAGAATAAATAGTTAAAATGGAAGTACCTTTAATAATAATATGTTTTCATCGAAATCAAAAAGGATGGTTTGAAATAGGATCGGAATGAAAGGTCGAAGGATCTCTGGGATTCTTTGCTAAAGTCAAAGGTGAAGTATAATTCAAAATGTATTAGCAATGATTGTGTTTTCTCAACGTTTATTTGATGCACTTGTGTATACATTTTTTGCTTAGTTTATGAATTACATACTCGTAACGAATATATGCAACAATATATATTTATATAAAACTTAAAAGAAATTCAAACTGTAATTAACATTTATTTTTATTATTATTTAATTAACACGTTATTTAACTTAGGATTTAATCAAAAAAAAAAAGTTACGTATTTATTAAATACTACATCTACTTTCATTTAGAATTAGAAAAAAAGAAAAATAAAAACAGAAAATCACCAAATATAGTGGACTGCGTCGTTTTAAAAAAAATTATTACTTTTTATTTATATATATATTTTTATTTTAATCATACGAGGGAATGTCCACAAACAATTTTATATCTATTAAAAGTGTTATAATTCAATTGTATATTTTAGGGATGAAACAAATGCACGATTGTTGAGAGAGAATTAAATTTCTTTATTTATTTTTATATATTTTCATTGGAATAGTTTTTTGTTTTCTCATAGAAAGAAATTATATTCATATAAGGGAACAAAATATATTATATTCGCAATACAATGTGGATCGAATTCGAAACCTAGCCGATAAGGGATTCGAGTAAATTCATTGGAGTGGCAAGTAAATAGTGTCTGCTCTTAATTACGTACTTCGAAACGCAGCCAAGGGACTAAGGGGGTTGAGGGGGGGGAATAGTCGTGAGGGATCGTATTAACGCCTTCCACGTAGGTACTTCGATTAATCGATCGACGGGCCTCGCCCATTCTTCTTTAAACTCTGATACTTAACTTTCTATTATCTTGTTTTTCATTAAAAAATAAATTATATCAAAGATTATCTTGCCAACAAATATGTAATATCATTCGATATTCTTACTAAATAGAAAAAACAAATTTATAATAAAGTGTAACATTTTAGCATGTTGTTTTTTTTTATTATACTATATATATATTTATATATATTATTATATATTTATTTATAGTATTATATTATTATATTATTATATATATATAAATAATAAAATATTTTATATAAATTTATATATATAAAATATATTATTATAAATAATAATATTATTATAAATAATTTAATAATATTATTATAATTAAATTAAATATTAATAAATAATATTATTAAAATTAATTAAATATTATTATAATTAATTTAATAATATTAAAAAAATATATTATTATA
>NW_025112997.1:4459734-4689190 GCF_010416935.1 Polistes fuscatus | reverse complement strand
ACTTTTTAACAAATAATCTATGAAACAAATTGATCAATACTTACCATACTTTCTATACAGATTTCAATTCAATGTAAATTTGAATTTAATATATATATATATATTTTAATGTAATATACAAATTTTAATCTGATTACAAATTGTATTTACTTAAAAATTAATTTGATATTCGTTGCAGAAATAGCGACAGAGTGGCGTTAGTTTTGTTCAATTATATCGAATATATTTTGCATAATTATTTTTATATGCATCCATTAGGTATAAATAGAATATCATATATTAAACACGATTGTTTTATATAATTGATAATTTAACGTACATAAATAAATCGAGAATAATAAATATAAGTTTTTATATTAAAAGTCAAGATTTTTTACTCGTATCACATTTATCATTTTTTTCTCTTCTTTATAATTTCAAGGTTTTTAAAGAATATTTTTAAAGAGAATTATGAGAAAAAGAAATGAATATTTTGTAAATGAATTTAGCTCGCTAAGTCGGCAATCCAGAAAGAGAGAGAGAGAGAGAGAGAGAGAGAGAAGAAAAAATAATTAAGGAAAGAGAGAGAGAGACTACGTTCCAAGTTTAATTTCCTTATTCTGAAAATATATTTTCAAAGTATCTTCTTTCTTACATTAGTGTGCGAATCTACTACTTGTTTGTTTATAAGTAAGAACGTTGGTGTAAACCAAAAGATCTCATTACTTTACTCACCTGCACCTTAACTTTTTTTATCCGTGAAATAAGTTTAAACGTTGGCACGAAAATTTATATCCTTTTCTCTCTCTCTCTCTTTTTATTTTCATTCAATTTGTATTTTAATACTCGAAATGAAGTGCTTATAAAAAATTGCATTAAAGATTTCATAATTTTGGATTTAAACAATCTTCCATACTATTTTTCTTCTCTCTTAAAAATGTATCATTATTAAAAATTTAAATTAGTGGTACTGCATAATATTATATTTAAAAAAAAAAGGAACACAATTTTGAAAACACGTGTAACTAATAATATTGAATATAATTAAAATATTACTATTAAATATACTAATAACATTTAATATTATTAAAATAACAAATAAAGTTAAAATATATTATTAGTTATATATGCTATTAGTTATTTTTAAATAAATAAATTAATAATATATTTTTCACATATACAGATACAATTCCAAATATTCTCTTTATCATTAAGCCTAAATATATAATTTCCTACCAATTTCTAAGAGCAAGAATTTTGTTTTAAAATGTTTTATCTAACGAGAGAAACTTGTCGTCAAATTATATTTAATGTATATGTACATTTTTTTATCAATATACATATAACATATACATGTATACATATTTTCATCAATATATTTCACCAGAATACTAATCATTGATTAATTATCAACATTCGTCAAATTGATGAGCACTTCATTAAATTAGCATGATTTAACATGCCGTCCCTGAAGAGGTCAGAACGTTGACGCCTTTCCCGTACACCTGACCTTAAGTCATCCCATTTGTATGTACCCACACCCATACACATGTGCACATAAACATATACATATACATATACATATACATGCATGTATTAGAAACGTCTCGCTGTTAACACGTCTTAATGACGCACAATAACCTCGGATGCAATCATGCGTGTATGCGTGCGTGCAAACAACCCAACCAACCAAGCAAGCAAGCAACCAACCAACCAACCAAGCAAGCAAGCAAGCAAGCAGACAACCAAGCAAAGTTCAGTCGAGTAGTTTTGCTCTGACGTTATGCCTAACGTTAGTCTAATGTTTCCCTCTAACGTTGTGTGTATGTGTGTGTGTGTGTGTGTGTGTGGTTGGTGTCAACCATCTCGAGATGGTAACGAGAGCATAACGTGTTCGAACGGGTTAAATGCTTGTTTCTGTCTCGAAACTACACATACGCCCACTACCTGTCTATTCTCTTTTTTTTGTTTATTCCCCCCACCCCTAGGCTCGTTTTTGTTAAGATTTGTTTTTTGATCAGGATTTCTTTCGAATTCAATTATTCGTAATATCTTACAAAGTATAGGATTTAGTTAGGCTTCTTCTTATGCAGTAGCAATGATTGATTGATTAAGTATTATTTGTTTTTGGTTTGATCGTTTGATCGTTGAACGATTTACATCGTTGATACTCGTCGTGGAATACTTTTCGTGGAAAGGTTTTTTTTTCATTATTTTTCTATGTACCCAGGTGCGTTTTTAATTCGTTGATTTATTTGTTATAATATGTACTATAAAACGACGTTGATTTCTTTTTTTTTCATATTACGTTTGATTACATTTATTTCAGATTTTACATCATACATACATTTCGTTGAAATTCTTTTAATAATAATAATAATAATAATAATAATAATAATTTATCTCTCGACACTATCGAATTAATTTGAAGAAGAGAAAAATTATTTGAAAATTTATTCGTAAAACTAACGAATAATAAAAATGGATAAAAATTAGAAATACAATTTTCTTACAAATTTCTAACAGCAAGAATTTTTTAAAAAAATGTTTTATCTAACGAGAAAAACTTCTCGTCAAATTATATTTAATTATTGTACAATTTTTAAATATCATATCGTATACCGTCTTATCTGTATCGTTAAACAGAGAAAATCACTTTGAATCATTTACTCGTTACGTTCTCCAGTTAAAGAAGAAAAAAAAGAAGAAAAAAAAAACGTAAGAAAATAACGAAGAAACAACAGTAATTGAGATAAAAAGATTAGAGTCGGTATAATGAATTTTATAACGCATCTTGAACCTAATAACACTTATCGACGAAGTCATTAAAAATATGTATACCATAAACGTTAATGCGTTATCTCTATGCGTTATCACATATTATGCATTTGTCTCTTGTTCGCTAAGTTTATAATAAACGCTGTAATATGTGGGCACGTAAAAAAAAGAAACATACCGGGCGTTAAAAGTGTTTTGAACACGGTATAGCGATGAGTCACTGGCTCCGATCTGTTTCATACTCTTCTTTCTTTTACAAATACACACACACACACACACACACACACACAGATAGGACAGAGACGACATATGCATGCACATATATGCATTGTCTTTTTCTGTATATCATTCTGTCTCTTTTTATCTCACATCATAGTCGCATCACGATCGCGAAACACGAAGTAGGAGGTTGTGCGAAGCATAGTCAGAGGTAGATTAAGTATAATGTGTCTCTTCCTCCGACGCAGATACAGTCACGGTCACCATAGACACGAGCGAGCACGCGAATAAGTAACATCATCTATGTCATTTTCAACCTGTTCGTATATATATTGGAGTGAACCAAAAGTTCGTGCGTTTTAAATTAATATTTCCAAAGTAAATTTTATAAAAACAATTCATTATGCAGTTTCAAAGTAAAGTTTCAACACAATAAACGCACGAACTTTTGATTCACCCTATAATATATGCACCGACTATCCAAAATATTAATTTTTTTTATCGGCTACTTATTTCGGTTTTTTTTTTTTTTTATATGAAACAATACGTTCCACCTGATTATTATTATTATTAGCACACACAATCGATCATTTATTTATTTAATACAATTTATTTTTGTTCCGTATTAAAAATTATTCAACACAATTATATGTATATATATATATTATACGGACAATTTAATATTTAATAAATAATAATAATAATAACTTTGTATCTTTTTCTTCCTTCGAGATGTGAAAAATATTCTATTCTTATATTTGCTCCAGCTTCCACCATTTCCGTTTCGTGTCATGATAATGTCAATGAAAATAAAAAGCAAAGCTTTCGTTAATCCTTTCCTCTCACGTCCAATACGATGACAATTGATATTTTTAAATAAACGATAAAATTCGTTAAAATTTTTTACCTCGTTAATTTTTTTATCCCAATAAATTAGGATTAATTTTTTCTTTTTTTTTATGGGGAGAGATCGGAAAGGAGAATAAAATTTGGGACTACTAAAACGCAAGATCGTAATAATATATTCGATGAGAACAAATTTTAATGATGATCGGAGCCAAGCCGCATATCGATAGGATGATTAAGGTCATTGATTTTCCAAACCAACGAACCAGTTGTTATCGGGAAGCAGTTTGCTGAGTCGCGATAAGACCCGGTACAGTTCCTCCACATCGATCGTCCTGGTTGCGTCCATTCTCGTGTTAACTCGAACGTCCTCCTCCCCCTTTCCCTTCCCCTAACCTCTAACCCCTCACCCCTTTTCTTCCTCCTCCTCCTCCATGTCGTTATCAGCACCCCTATTCTTTGTCTATTTGATCATCTTCTACTTTTCATCGTTTATATGAACGGACTTGACGTTAAAAGTATGTCGAGTGTGACTCGACACCCAGTCAGTTAGTTAGTCTACGGTGTTGTTGAGTCAATGATTTGTTGATCGTTATTTGTCTATTAGATACTTGCGATTATTGTTATATGGGATCTAGTTTAGACAAATGATTTGTCGAAGTTGTTAACTTCAAATGAATCTACGATCTGGTTAAATCAATGATTTTTGATTAAAAATATAATAACATTAATATGTTGAAGATATGATCTCGATACGAGTCTACGGTGTTGTTAAGTCAATGATTTGTTGATCGTTATTTGTCTATTAGATACTTGCGATTATTGCTATATGGGATCTAATTTAAACAAATGATTTGTCGAAGTTGTTAACTTCAAATGAATCTACGATCTGGTTAAATTAATGATTTGATTAAAAATATAATAACATTAATATGTTGAAGGTATGATCTCGATACGAGTCTACGGTGTTGTTAAGTCAATGATTTGTTGATCGTTATTTGATTATTAGATATTTGCGATTATTGTTATATGGGATCTAGTTTAGACAAATGATTTGTCGAAGTTGTTAACTTCAAATGAATCTACGATCTGGTTAAATCAATGATTTTTGATTAAAAATATAATAACATTAATATGTTGAAGATATGATCTCGATACGAGTCTACGGTGTTGTTAAGTCAATGATTTGTTGATCGTTATTTGATTATTAGATACTTGCGATTATTGTTATATGGGATCTAGTTTAGACAAATGATTTATCGAAGTTGTTAACTTCAAATGAATCTACGATCTGGTTAAATCAATGATTTTTGATTAAAAATATAACAACATTAACCGTTTGAGTCCCAGACGGTATTGAAAAAACACTGTCGAAGAATCCCAGACGGCGCGATCGCGCTTTCCCTATATATGTACGAAAATACCCAAGCAGCGCGATAGCGCTTGTTTAATGTATGTCGACAATACGTAACGCACCGTCAGTTGTCCACAATGCTCGAAATATGCTGGGTTTTCTCGACATAAAATCTGAACAGCGCGATCGCGCTGCTTGGGACTCAAACGGTTAATATGTTGAAGATATAATCTCGATACGAGTCTACGGTGTTGTTAAGTCAATGATTTGTTGGGATGTATCTTCTTTTTAAATGATTCTACGATACGGTTCTGTCAATGACACGTTAATTTGTAAGTTTAATTCGATAATGAGTCTATAAATTTGTTTCTAGTCGATGATTTATCGCGAGAAGAGGTTTTTTTTTTTTTTTTCTATTGATGAATATTTTCGAACACTCGTACAAAATTTTGACAATTTAATCTTACGACGTATAATCGTTGATTAATTATTTCGTATACTCTACTTTGAATTAATGTTTTTTTTTTCTTCTTTTTTTTCTATGGGGCATTACGTTGTGATTTATTTAGTTATATATATTTGAAAATCATTGATCGATTTCTTCGTAGATCTCTCGTTAATTGACGAATTTTTTCAAAGATTCGTTCAAAAATTTTCAAACTGTTTTATTACGATGTAAAATCATTGATCAAATATTGCACAGACTCTTGTACCTTTTTAAAATTAATTTTGTAAGAGTATCTATGACACGATAATCTTGAAGATACCGAACGAAATATATCAGAAAATTGTTTAGAAATTTAACCACACAAAAAAAGATTAGTCGTACTTTCAGGTTTATGAATCAAATGACGTTTTATGAGCAAATACTGATGTCACGTGTCGTTTATTTTTTGTTGTTGCCTTTTGTCCGTTTTTTTAATTCTTACTAATTTATTCAGAGTGTTTATACGAGCAAGCTCTAGCATAATAACGACTGCACTCTTTGAAGGACCCACCAGCGTGTTACTACTGTAGCCTTTGAAGTATTGCAACCGGTATGCTTGCAGTAAAACTCAGAGTGACGTTAAGCGAAAAAAAAAAATGAAGGAAAAGGTGAAACGACTGTCTCGAAAAAAAGAAAAAGAAAAAGAAAAAGAAAACAAACACGTAAAAATAAAGTACAAAAAAAAAAGAAACGAGATTTTCATGTATCCAACCGCATCACCGTTCTCAAACGCGTTACTATTTTCTCGCCGAGAGAAAAGCTGAAACGTTGAACGGTCTTTTTTTTTTTATACTTAAGTTAATCCACAAATTTCCTAATGGTTTAAAAATTACATTTTATTTTATTATTTTAAATACTTGATCTAATAGTTAAGCAAATAATAAGATAATTTATTTCCATACGTTTTGTTTTAATCTAATAAATTTCGAACCGTTCGATAAGTTGACCAAACCTATTTGTTTTATTTCAACTTTTATTATTAACAAGAAGGTAAGAGAAAAGGGAATCTTTTTTATTGTCATATTTTCGACTCAACAACAGTTACTCGTGTAAAAAGATTTAAAATTCTCTTTCTTATCCTTTGATAAAATCTTTTCAGTCAAACAAGTTGTTGGTAAGTCGTAAAGAATTGGAAGGGGTGTAACAAAAAAAAAGAAGAAAAGGAAGGGGCTTGACAGCTATGAGGGAAGTTTCTGAGTAGTTTTGGTAAAAAGTCTTGAGAGTTGGTTAGGTTGGCAGGTCACTGTAACGCTTTGATAAAGCAGACAATCTAGAAGTCGTGTTCGTTCACCGTGAACGCGCACGAGAGATTGAAATTGAAGTGTCAAGAGTGAGGAGAGAGGGAGGAGAGAGTCAGGGTATCCAATCCGGCTTGGTTGGTTGGTTGTTTGGTTGGTTGGTTGGTTGGCTGTATACTTGGTTGTTTGCTTGCTTTGATAGCTTGGACGACATTATCGGAATCGTTTGAGATTGCCAGTCGCCGTTTTTCCGGTTAGAACTGGCTACGATACGCACAAGACATCATTTATTGTTACTACTGAATGGCAAGAGGACTAGTGTAAAAGATAGTGTCAATCTCTGTGTGTGTGTATGTCTTACACATACATTTTTCATTGTATTGTTATTGGGTGGTCAAGAAAGTGTTGGTTAATCCATTGATTCATTAGATAAGGATACTAAATTAATTTGAAGTATACAAAGTGCAAAAAAAAAGTATTGTTTTATCTCGTACGTGTCA
Organism: Polistes fuscatus; assembly: GCF_010416935.1. Taxonomy (NCBI): domain Eukaryota; kingdom Metazoa; phylum Arthropoda; class Insecta; order Hymenoptera; family Vespidae; genus Polistes; species Polistes fuscatus. The sequence goes on along the minus strand of NW_025112997.1, from coordinate 4,681,789 downwards.
GAATTGTTCAGAATTGTTTACCTGTAAGAGTTAACTGTTGACTATTTGTCCAATCCTTTATTATATTGGAATTCAATATCGAATTTATTTTCAATTAATAATCGGAAATGATAATTCATAATTCAATTGAAAATGTCAAAACTTTGTAAATCCTTGCAAAATAACGTTTATACAAGTATAAGTACTTTTGTAAAGAACTGTATCTCATCCATCTGTTTCCCTCTCTTTCTTTTTCATTGATGTTCAGGTACGCGAGAAACCGGTAGTTGCTAATCAAGTCGCATAAGACTGTCTGTCGTCGATTTACCGGCTCTAACCGGTACAAATTGTGGATTGGTGAATGGGCTGACGAAACCAGAGTGATCCGGTACAACACCACCCGTGATTCACCAGAAATGTTTCTCTCCTTACAACGGTTACGTGCATTTACCCCTCTCTCTCTTTCTCTTTTTATTTTCTTTCTTTCTTTCTCTTTTACTCACACACAACACACACACACACACACTCATTCACTTACTCACTCATTCACTCATTCTCTATCACTCTTTGATACGATGCCTCTTCCCCACGTGCTACACAATTTCTACTATGTGCGTACTCCTCCTACGCGCTTCCACGTGTATTCTATCAAACATACACACACACACACACGCATACAACATTATTAGCGGTAAACTTTGTATTTGTTAATATTTCCGTCATTTGATATTATTTAATCGTATAATATCGACGCGTTTTTTAAATCGAACAATACTTAACATATCATTGAATTAAAAGTATAATCTTATTCATATAAATTCATACATTGATTGATCTTATCGTAGATTCATTAATATTTTCTTCCTACATACACGTGTCAAATAAAATATTTTAACATTACTTTTTTTTTTTTAACAAATATTTCATCTCGATTATAACATTCATTTATATTCATTTATTGACTACATCGTAAATTCATAGGTTGATTAATTTCTTCGTAAATTCTTGTCCGATCCATACTTCAAATAGTTTTAATTGAACGATACTCAAGAAAATCATTAAATTACAATTTTATTATTCATAAATTCATATATCGACTGATCACAACGTTGACTAATTTCTTCGTAAGACACGCGTCAAACTTCATCTTCTTTTATAAACCGATATATTTTGACCGATTACATTGTTGACTTAACTTATTCGTAGACTTATTAAAATAAATTTTTTCTTGTAAATTTATTATTATAAATAATAAACGCGTTTATATATTCAATATTATTTTTATTTTTCACAAGTCGAATAACACTTTCTATTGAAATTAAAAAGTTACGGATAAGAATATAGCGTGCTCCAGAAGTTACTGGAAAATTATACGAGTTTATATTAATGATCAACAAATTTGACCTTTATGTTAGTTTAACAATTTTCAATTAAATTTTTGAACGTAGAACAAAATTCATGAAAAATTATTCACCCGTACTCGAGCAGCCGTGCTGCAATCGTTTTAATTAATTTCATTTGGATTTGTAATTAACGACCATTGACTGGATTTTCCAACGTCATTGTTTTTTTCCTTAACCTCCCACCACGGTACCTGCTAGCGAAGAATTGTATTTTCACGACTCATTCATAAACTTTCCATCAACGTAATCAACGTTCATTCAGTAATATATTTTATTTCATTTTATTTTGTTTCCTTCGTACAAAAATTCAGTTAAAGTAAATTTTAATCAAACAAATCTGAGACTCAGGCAACGCGAGGAGATTTTTATCAGAACGAATGGTGATTGGCCTGCTAACGGGAAGAGTCCCTCTCTTCTAGTCTCGTTAAAAAAATAACAGTCAGGTGGTTTGGAAAAGTAAAAGCGCAGAAGTTTATCTAAGCTTTGTGTATACCTGTCTCTGTCTATCTCTGTGTCTGTGTCTGTGTGCTTTTGTGGTCAAATAAAAAGAATAAAAGTCGCATAAAATTATCATCAACGGTTAGATTCAGGAATCCACGTGACCTTTACACAACCAACCAACCAACCAACGCCTACCTTTTAGAACGACAACTGCGACGGCGCTAACATGTGCCTTCTAATTTTAGCCTTTTAACGACTTTGAGATTCTTTCTCATTTATGTGCTAGTGCTATACCCCTATATACACATACAAACACAGATACATATACTGTTTCAATCTATAATACATATTCGTATGGTTTATCATACTAATCGAATATTTCTTTCCACCACCACCACCGCCATTACCCCTAAACCGCCCCCAACTCAAACCCCCACTTCTTCACACTTATGTTTCTACTTTAAAACTTTGTCTTGCGTCAAATTTTAGATCACCCGAATTGACGTAGGAATTCGTCGTAATAATAACGTCAGTTGGGATTTATTTATAAGTTTACTATGTTTCTCGCCAGGAGTTGTAATAAGAAGTTGAACGATTATGCTAGTTTAATACGTCAAAAGACTAATCGAGAATCGATATTTATTTGTGCATATGTATATATATGTGTGTGTGTGTGTGTGTATATATATTTGTCAGTTTTGATGTAATTATTTCTACGTGTAATTAATATGTTGAGAAGTGGTAGGGGGTGTATGAATATTAAATGTTTATTTAATATTTATTTGGTTGTCTTTTGATATTAAAATTTTTTCCTTATGTTCACAATTAATTAATATTCGTGAAATCAATGTGGTTTCAATGTTATCCTGTTTACTATAAAACAAAAGTTAACATTTATGATATTAATTAAAAATTATACGAATCAATAAAATCATTGTAACGAATTTAAATGATCAAAATAATTCGTCAATTTTAATTAAACGTACTTATTTCAAATTAAAAAATTGTTGCTCTCTTATTTGAAACTGTTCTTGCTCGATTCAATTGTAAAAATAACAAATAAATAAACAGACAAACGAGTATAAGAAAAAATGTAAATTGTTTAAAAAAAAGTTGATCGATTAATCGTAGAAAATTATTAATACTATTACGATTCGAACAAACATTTTAATGAAAAAGAAAAAAAGAGAAGAAAAAACATTTACGACTCATTACAAATGCGCTCTAACACACACACACATATATACGTACACATATGTATATAGTAAACGCATACAAATAACTTAGAATTATCGTGTAGGTAATTATTAGCAAGTGTAGGTATGCAACGCTGCAGTTAGGTTAGTATTCGATAATCGTCGTACTATCGACTTTACAACAACAATTACTCGTAGCAAATAATCAATTGAACTAACCAATACGATTACTGGAATTGAATTTACATAGTTGCATTTTGACAAGACCTTGTAACAATTATGCAACGATTGATTTCTTATTATTTTCGAAATGGGGGAGGGGGGAGATAGGTGTGTGTGTGTATGTGTGTCTTATTATTGGGTTGGAATTTAAAAAAATTTCGTTCGTATTTTAATGCAAAATTAAAAAAATGTTATTGTTCGTATTTTGCAATTCAAATGTTAACTTAAAATTGTTTCGTATCGATTGACGTATCGGTTATGCTGAAATTTATTCATCATTATTCGTCGACTATTTTCAACAGGAATTATCGGAGAAACATTTTTCCCGATTTCAAATTTTTGGTAAACCGAATGAAAATACGTGTTAGATTATGCGTATGTTAGTGCACGTGTGTAAGTAAATATGTAAGTAAATATGCATCATGTAAGTTACGTTCAAGGAAAGCGTGGGTTATAAACGGAACTATGGTGCTTTCGGAAGTCGTGAATCATTTAAATGACTCACGCATGATTCATTAAATGAGAACAATTATAATTTAATTTTCGGCGCTAACTATTATATTAGTTTAAACGAATTCGTTTTGTACGTGTGTATATATATATCGTCGTAAAGGAAATCACCGTTTTAGTATAATAGTAATCATTTTTTTTTCTTCTTCTTCTTCTTCTTAGTTTTTTTTTTTATTATAGTTAGAAAATTACTTGATTTATTTTCTCTTCGTTAAAAATATTTGTATACTTTAAAAGATATTTAATAAGTTTATATCCATTTATATATTTGTTTTATATAAAAATATTTTTCTACTTTGGGGTTTTTTAAAGTAAATTTATTTATACTTTTTTTTTTTTATTTTTCATATTACGAGTAAATAATTTATTCATAGTATAGTTGATCGAAGAGGATTATTTGTACTATCTCGAAGATACTTCTTCATCATTGTTTACGTTTTCTCCGAACGAGCCATCACGCCATAAACGATCTAACGATTATTGAGTTTTGCATCTTAAATGAATTTACCTTCGTCTCTTCTTTGCACTCTTACGAATTTAATGGTAGTTGTGGTAGTTTAACACTTACGAGTCTACCGATACTTAACTCTCGAGAATTTATCTTTTTATTAGCATTTTATTAGAATCTAAAACGTTTTACGTAATAATTACTAAAAATCAAAACCGATCGATAAGAGGATAAATGTTTTTATTATTCATTTACTTCGTATTAATCGGAAAAATATATAATAACGTTATTTATATTATCGCTTTATCGTATAATTTCTAATAAGTAAATTAATTATTAAAATATCGAAAATAATTGCGGTATTAAATATGTAATATATATAATTTAATATTTAATAATAAATATATACATCTATATATGCGTGCATTTAACAATTCCATAAAAAAATTACACACACACACACACAGATATATAAAATAAAATAAAAAATATATGTATATATAAAATGTAAGATTAAATGATAAATTAAATGAAAATAAAATTATAAAAAATTAATAAAAGAGAAATAAATTGTAAAATAAGTTTACGTTCAAAATGGCGGCTGGCAAACACAATTTAACTTCCGGTGCATCTTTCGCACGTGACGATACCTCTCTCTCTCTCTCTCTCTCTTTCTTATCGTGGTACCAGCCACGTACCAGAAAGATAGCAACGAACACTATGAAAATTTTCTTGCGTGTATAAACATACACAGACACACTTATATAGATATACATATAAATACGTGTATATACTCATTCGTTCGTCTCCTCCTCGTACCACGCACGAGCTGGACCATTGCTATACCGTTTCTCTTTCTCTCTCTTTTCTTTCTTCATCTCTTGTATGTTGTTTCACTCTTTGCTCTCGGATAGAGTTCAAGTATATATGCCAGTTGTCAACTTTTCAAGATCGCTATGCCTTCTGATCGTCACGTGAAATTAAATCGAGAGATAGAATTAAAAAAAAAAACAATTGTAAAACGGTGAAAACATTTTGCCTACGAATTGTTACACGTGCATTGATAATTAATACAATTAACCTAAATCGCAAAATTACAATTTCATGGTATATATTTTTTGGGGAATTTTCAATTTTTTTTTTCGTGAATCTCGCGAACACTATCGTAACACTATCGATACCTGACGAACCGTCTGTTACACACGTTATTTTGAAATTTATTAGAAAAAAAAAACAAGTGCCATTGTAAGCAAGTAATTCAAGGTTCCTAGTCAAGTACACTTGTATCGTGATATTCTAGTAAGGAACAATACCATCTACGTTGAAATCTAATTACCTATTGGATTACTATGATACAATTTTTCGGAATTTTTCTTTTTCCTGGAATTAAATAAGAGATACGCGTGAGAAATATCAGTTAGACGATTTTTTTTCTCTCATTTAAATAAACCTTATTGAAAAAGCTTACGATTTTGCAACGAACTATCCTCATGCCAGGCTCAAAACTTTTCAATCCATTCTCTTTGTGCCAAGCTCAAAACATTTTTCAACCTACTCTTTTCGTGCCAGGCTCAACATTTTTCAACCCATTGACGAGTATTAAAGCAATTAGTTTTTCAAAGATCACAGAGCTCTAATAAATAATTTCTTCTTCTTCTTATTTTATTTATTATTTTTAATTAATCATTTATCTTTTTCTTAAATAAAACTGTAAACAAAAATTCTTTTTACCATACAAATCTAAATTCTACATAATAACAAAAGTACACGTATCATATGCATGCATACATTAAGCGTCACATGAAAGCATACGTTTAAACATACACGTCATATTGGACACATACACACAACAGCACACACAGATATATATATACATACATGTTACAGATACACGGACAGAAATATCAAACGGTATACGCGTTTCGTAACCTGCGTCACACGCAGAACGTGTGTACGATCGACACACTCCCTCCCCCTTTCCCCCTGTACCACTATCATCACCACCACCACTATCCTCCACCTCACTCCCTTCACCCTCGTTCTCATACTAATTCCCTTCCCCGTTCCTCTTCTTTCCTTTCATATTATCTTCTTCTGTGTCTCCTCTCTAATTCTTTTCTCTCTCTCTCTCTCTCTCTTTTTTTTTGTATCCATCGGCCAGTCTCTTTCCTCTTCTCTCTTTGTCTGTCGGACGAGTTCGAGTGATACGCAAGATTGGCGCAAGGCCAGTCTCGACGATTGCATAACTCGCGTCAGTGCGAATCGTTCGCTCGATGAACACCGTAGTTCGAACAACCACCATCAACCCTTCCCCCTTACCCCCTTACCCGTCTTTTCGTCTTCCAAGTTTTCCTTTTTTTAATGCCATTTTTATTTCTTTTTTTTTTTCCTTTTCTTTTTTTCTTTTATGTTATATGCAGTTTCATTTCATCATTGATAATTGCAATCGTTACACACTCGTTAGGATTTTATTATAACACTTATAATCCTTTCCCTCTTCCCCCTTTCCTTCTTCTCGTCTTCCTAGTTTTTATTTTTTTTTAAACAATTTTTATTTCTTTTTTTCTTTTATGTTATATGCAGTTTCATTTCATCATTGATAATTGCAATCGTTACACACTCGTTAGGATTTTATTATAACACTTATAATCCCTTCCTCCTTCCCCCTTTCCTTCTTCTCGTCTTCCTAGTTTTTATTTTTTTTTTAAAGCCATTTTTATTTCTTTTTTTCTTCTTTTTTTTTTTTTTTTTTTTCTTTTACGCTATATGCAGTTTTATTTTATCATTTATAATTTTAATCGTTACACGCTCGTTAGGATTTTATATTATAATGTTAAGAAAGGAAGTATGATTATTTATAATTCATTTCTCTTTTTTTTTTTTGGTATATAATATATATAATTTATTTTAAAATTTTCTCAAAAGGGGGAGGGAATAGTGGTAATTGGTTTTATTTTTTGGTATATAATACATATTACTTATTTTAATTTTCTCAAGGGGTATTTCTTTCTTTTTTTTTTTTTTTTTTTTATAAAATATATACTCTTTCCTTTTTTTGAAATACTAAATTTCATCGTTATACATTTAAGTGTATATAAATCTGTACACAGATTGAGTTTACTCGATGGTTCGAATAAATCCAGGAGGAGGCAGATCGTAAGACAAACTGCAAGAGAGAAGCCAGCTTTTGCTGGAATAGAACTGCGGAATTATGGATGGATCGAACTATGAAAAGGGTTTAATGGAAATTGAGAGTAGAAATCGTTTTACGAACCCTACGACATTTATCTTTCCACTCTCGTGTTACCAGTTAAGGTGATTTATTTACCATCTGATCGATATTTAAAGAAGTTCATTTAAGCAGAAAAAAAAATAACGTAGGAATACGAATAATACGAATAATACATTAATACATTAATATACATTATTAACACGACGTTAATGAGAAATATTCTTGGTAATAATGCTAATCAGATTTCAATGAGAAAAATATTAATAATATTTTTCATTGTGATTATCGTTTTTAAAATAGAAAACATAAATCTTTGTTACATTACATCATTAGAACAATAATCATTGAACATTACATATTTAATTAAATTAAAATAAAAAAATATTTAACAATCATTACAACATTACATTGAATCATGTAATTTGTTCGCGTTATCGTTCAAATTCTTAATCATCATTTTACCCTGTATATTCGAACTTCTTAAAAAATGAAATATCAAAGGGAACAAAATTCGATGTACCGCGTGATTACGTAACTCAACTGATACAATCAAGTATCACCAAAAGTATCGATTTATAAATCATTCCTGTGCAAATCCACTCCCCCGTCTCTCGAGTGGTGAAAAATCGTGACGAGTATGTGACACGAGAAACTACTTAAATCTTAAAATCCCCTCCTTCGGTTTCAATCGTACGAAAAGTTGCTGCAAAATGAACGTAGGCGACCGAAAAATCAAAAAAAAGTACAAAAATACAATATACGAAATACACGTAGAAAAAATAGAAAAAAAAAAATCAGAAGAAAAAGAAGAAGAGTCACAGTAGTAGAAGTAGGAAATAATGTATACCAAATAATAATACGAAAGCAACTCTTCTCCCTAAATCGATCCACGTCTAGCACTATACTCGCGAGAGGGCTTGCAAAATTCTTCCACATGAATTCCAAGAGCGAAAAAATAAAAGGAAAAAAGAAAAAAAGGAAGAAAGTTAAAAGAAGAAGGTAGCCGGAAAAAAAAGTAATCTCGTCGTAGTAGAATCGTAAGAGAGAACACCTTACGGTCTCCTCTTCCATAGACCATTTGATGGGATAGAAGTAACTACGAAGTAAAATAAAAAAAAAAAGGGATTGTATGGTAGAACTTTAGCCTACTTTTAAGTCTCTCTTCTCTCACACACTCACACACATACACGCAGACACAGATAGAGACACAGACACTTTCTGTCTTTCTCTTTTTATCTTTTGAAGAAAAAAATGGGGGATGAAAAGAGGGTTTCTAACGTGGCAGAATAAGGAAGACAGTTATAAGAGATAGCACTGCATGTATTTTCATCTCTTTCTATCTTTCATACTTTACTACATATACGAATTTAAATATGTGTGTGTGTGTGTGTGTGTGCGTGTGATGAGTGGGTTGAGAGTAGAGTCGGTCGGTCGGCCAAAGCGCCGTGTGGCGCGTAGCCCAGTAGCACAGATCATGCAACAGTGGTTCTCAATAAATAAACCCTTTTTCTTTTAATCATGATTATAATATACTTTAACCTAACTAATAACTTACACACATCAATAAAATGTTGCGTGTACAAATGACTTCAATATACCGAGCATATAATATTTTATATTGTGCAACAGTGGTTCTCAACCAATAAACCCTTTTTCTTTCAACCCTGATTATAATGTACTCTAACTTAACTAATACACATATCTGTATATTGTTTCGTGTACAAATTAGTTTAATACACCGAACATATAATAGTACAGAATTGTGCAACAGTGGTTCTCAATCAATAAATTCTTTTTCTCTTAACCCTGATTATAATATACTCAAACCTAACTAATATACTTACACACATCTGTATTACTTCAATACACCGAATATATATAATTTCTAACGAAACCAAATTAATCGTAGAGATGTAACACTTTCGGTATTGAAAGAAAGAAAAGAAAAAAAAGATTAAGATCGATACTAAAAAAAAAAAGGGGTACAGAAGACTCGTAGATGTTGAGAGATTTCGGACGTTTAAGGCGGTGGTGAAAGAAAGAAGAGAAACACTGTTGAGAGAGAGTTTCGTGTTTTAGACGAGTTTGCGCCGTTCGACGTTAGCGTTTCGGGGGCGCGTTAGATGGAGTTAGAAAGAAAGAAAGGGAGGAAGGAACGAACGAACGAAGGAAAGAAAGAAAGAGAGAGAGATAGGGAAAAAGGGGGTTGGGTTATGGAGTTATACAGGGGTTCTGGGCTTCGAGACGGTGGTGGTGGTGGGGATGATGCACGTCGGCCTCGCTCGGTTGGGCGGTGGCGCTGCCGGGTAGGACGAAGTACTCTAGTATTATATAGAGTAACGCTTATGTTAGAAAAGAGAGAGAGAGAATGATAGTAGGATGATTGGGGGCTGAAAGGGGTGCGGAATGTAGGTACGGGTGGAGGGGAGTTAGGTAGGAATTGTCGTCGCGAGAGTCGGAACGAAATGGTGCGCGCAGCACCGGTGGCGCTGCAACCAAGCAAATGAGCTTGGATCTTTCTTTCTCACTCTACCGGTTCGCCGAGGTGTACCAGGGTATCAAGCACAAAAGTGGGGATGAATGTAGCATGCGCGCGCAGCTTCGGTAGAAACGGTTGCCAATAAAAAATCATATAGAACGGCGGCTACGTTCTAACAGCGAGAAGTAGGGGGTTGGTTGGTTGATTGGTGGGGTAGCGTGAGCGGAGGTGGTGGGGAAAGGACGGGTCGATGATGCCGGCGGTTCTCGACTAAACGAAACGCCAGTCAGTCTCTGGTCCACTCGAAGTCGCGCTGTTAACCTTCTATCTCATCGACACACACCGCTCGCCGCAGCCATGGGTGACAAGGTTTGTGTGCTTTATCTCTCTCAACAAATCACGTCTTATATTATTTTCTTTCTTTTTTTTTCTTCCCTTTTATTCCTTAATTTTATTCTTATATTTCATATATAGAAGATTGGATAAATTTATATAGATTCGTCTAGATCCAATATTGTTACTTTAACTTTTACCTATCCGTCAATTCGTCCGTCCGCCTGTCCGTTCGTTCGTCCATTTATCTGTCCGTCCGTTTGTCCGTCCGTTTGTCCGTCCGTCCGTCAGTTAGTTTAACCGAACCTTAAATGAATTTGTTCGAGATAAATGGTAGAAATTGATAGAAGTAGAGAGTGAATCGGACAAACCTTTTGGGAATTGGGAAAAATTATTTCAAATGAAAAAGAGAGAGAGAGAGAGAGACAGGAAAATTGTCGATAGTGTAAAAGAGGATTGTTAAAGAGAAGCTTCGATCCGTCCTGTAAGAGAGAGGGACAGGGTGGGAGAGGAGGAAAGAGAGAGAGAGAGAGAGAGAAAGGGTGAGACAAGGTAGGGTTGTACTTCCGAAATCTCTTTTTAATCTTTTCTAATTTTCAATATTCTTTTACCATCTTTGTACTATTTCTTTATATCTAACCTTTCATCCCTCCCCTTTTTTTGAAACAATCATTATCATTTCGTCAAAGTAAATTTTGTAATTTATAATTAATAGTGAATTGAGTTTAATCATCGAGTGGATATAGTTCGCAGAACGTAAAAGTGAGGAGGACGTTTCTCGATTTAATTTTTTTAAGGATTTTCATTAAGTTTTTGTTTTTCAATAGGAAGAGAAGGGTGTGGGTGAATGGGTAGGGAGGTTTATTGGATTTTTGTCGAATTACGAGAAAAGGGAAATTTTTTATTTGAACAAATTCAGATATTTGTTTCTAATAAGTGATCGGATTTATACAAAAATTTGTAAAGAACGGTTGCTGGTTAAATTTTGATAAGATCGTAGAATTTTGAGAAGTGCGCGTAAATTATGGTTGTCAAAAAAAACTGACGTGTTTTTCTCTATCTTGTGCATTCGTATCGAAGAAAAAGATCATAATCGAAATAGATAAGTATATGAACATAGAATGGAGAGCTTTAAATCGGGTTGTGCGTATGCGTGACGAACGAGTTGTAACAACCAGTGCATCTTTCTCTCTCTCTCTTTCTCTCTTTCTATAACTATCTTTATCTTTATTTATCTATCTATCTATCTATCTATCTTTTTATTAGAGTAGATCGGTTAGCTCGTGGTTTCTGACCCGATTCATCGTGACGCGTTCGATGCAACGCGTTTCTTAGTTCCTTGATGACGTAGATGACGACGATGACGATAATGATGACAAGTGGATGAGTTCGAATCAGCTGAGGAGAAGAAAAATAAATAATATTAGAAAATGTGATAAAACGCGTAATTATCTATAATTATTTTTTGTCGGATTCAACAAATTAATTCGTCATTGCAATTAGATCAATTTTGTATTTTCGTGTACACGCACATCGGGATATATTCGCAAATTATATTTCAAATATTTTGTCAATAAGGTCAGATTGCGTTATTGAAATATTTGATATTTGTAAAATGTAGACAAAATTGTTATTTTTCTTCTTGTTTTTTATTCGATAGGAGGAAAAAGATAATTGAGCGTTGTGACCCGCGCATGCGTGGATCCTATCAAATAGAAAAGAAAAATGATTCGACATCAAAATTTGGATATTCACAAATAATTCAATTCCTATCATCCTGAAGAAAAACAATTTGGCGTAGAATTTAATTTTTGATTTTGTTGAAATTTTAAATTAGTCTACAGTTTTCTTTTCTTTTTTTTTTTTTGGCACATTTGAAAGAATCGTGTATTTGGATGAGTGAAGTTAAAGAAAACTTCAAGTGCATACGATTTTTATTTCAATAATTCTTTTCAATTGAGAAAGATAGAGAAGATCAACGTTTGCCAGAAAATTTTACTCGATACAAATGCGCGCGTAGTGATTTTCTCACGATCGACTTCTGCGCAGGACAGTTTCCTTCTCTCTTTTTCCACACTCTTTCTTCTCTCATATACATATATACATATACAATATATACGTACGAAAATTACGATCTTAACATTCGATTACTCGATAGTAATGAAAAGAAGAAAATTATTTGAATCCAATAACGATAGAATTAGATACGATTTTGTTCGATTAATCATTTGCATTCATTTCACTTACGAGATTTGATCAAACTTTTTCAATCAATCGGTCTAATACAATGTTTTATTATAATTATTGAGTTATTTTATGAATCATTTCTTAAAAAATGTTATATAAACTTAATCAATTTTTGATCGACAATTTAAATGCAATATTTGAAGAATCGTTGCATTGTATTTGACATAATTTTTGGATATTTAATGATAAATAATTTTCTTTCTTTCTTTTTTTTTTCTTTTTTTATTCAACATATTCATTACGAAATATTCAATAAATTTGTATTAATTGTTGAGTGAAAATTTGAATACCATTTTTAACAAATCAAGGACACTTAAGTTTTATATATTATTTGTGTGGGGGTTGAAAAATCGAAGATTTTTAGTTTGTCATTTTATGATAGATCGAAATGATAGAAATAAAAGAAAATGACTAATACAAATAATCGGAACAATAATAATAATAAGGAAGCTTTGAAGAAGGCGAGCTTTTCATTTTGATCGAAACACAACCCACCACTCTAAGCTCAACGATAAGACTTCTGACACGCCCTCGAATGCAAGCTCCCTCTTTCAAAGCTTTTCCGTTCTCTTCAATCCATCACTATCTTATATCTTCTTCTTTTCTTTTTCTCTTTACACATACGCACACACACACACACATATATATATATATATATTCGAATGTACATTGAAAGATTCCCCACTCCCCCAAATTTTGATCTCATCGAATTATCATCCCAAATTCAAATCGTACTTTTTGTCTCATTTACATTCATTACTACCGATCGGTCAAATTATTTAAATATTTTAAATATTTTGTTTTATTCTCGTGTAAAAAAGAAAAAATAAAAAAGAAAAGAAAAAGTAAAGCTGCGTAATTGTGCAACGATCTTAAATATTTGTACGCAAGTTTTATACACATATCACAGACACACACAACACACACACGTATCGACTGTTCATTTAATACAAAATTCAAATCAGTTTTTTCGTATAATATTTTATCCCTTTTAAATCGACACACACACACACACACAATTAAAATAATATAGGGGAAACATTTTTAAATTATTTAATTATTTTCTTTTATTTAATCCATCTCGCGAAAATAATAAAGAATGTGTAACTGTGCGAGGATCGATGAAGCCAAGGAAGAAAGGAAGGGAGGAGTACAAAACGAGGCAGCATAATTCGTTGAAAAAGGGGGTCAAGAGATAGATAAAGAAGAAAAATGAGAATGAAAGAAAATACTAAAAAAGTACGCGACATAGAAATTGGAACTTACTTTATTTCTTCTTCGTCCCCTCCCCCCCAACTTTACAAATTTTCGCGAACGATGATCCTCCGATCGGGGGTTGATTCGTGTCTTCGTTGAAAATAATCTATCCTATTAGAAATAATTCTTTTTGTGACTATTATTTTTTTTCTTGTTGTATAATATTTTCCAAAAAGGAAAGAAAATATATAGAAAGAGAAATAGATAGATAGAAACACAAGATTGTTCAGTTGAACGAATGATAGGTTAGACTAACGACAATTCTAACGGTGGTGTGTGTTGGTGGTGGCACTGATGTGTGTGTGTGCGTGCGTGCGTGCGTGCGTGTCTGTGTGTGCGCGAGAAGTTCGTGACTGTGATCATCCAAGGACGGTAGCTGTCAATTGAAAAGGTCGATCCTTTTAAAAGGCCCTTACCGACGTTTTCCATTCATTGAAATTTCTTCGTTCTCTTGCTAAACGCATTCCCTCGTACCGGACCAACTTCCGTCTCTTATTAAATACTATAGTAAAGTGCGATATTATCTTGCTTTTTATTTTTCCTTCTCTTTTTCTCCATTAGATCACGAAATTTTTAACCATTATCAATAGCTTCGATCGATCGTTCTTCTTCTCGTCGTCGTTTAGGTTCAATTCCGATCGCTTGGTTTTTTTTTCTTTTTTTTTTTTAAATCATTCCAATCCAATTGTTATCGAATATTACAATTTTTCAGTATAATTTAATTTCATCTAATGATAACGCATTTGAGTGTAAAAATGTAATGTAAATTTTTGGCTAAAAAGATATGGGGCCCCCCCACCAAAAAAAAAGAATCACCACTGTTAAATGATCGTAGTAGTAAAATCTGTTTCATTTTTTATTTCTATGTAATGCAATTGAGAATATATAACGTAAAGATATTATAAGATATTCAAATGAATTTATATTAATTAGAAAAAAGAACGAGAATGAAAATAATTGATATTATTATTTCATTTTTTTTAAATTATTATTATTAATATTATTGTTATTATTATTATTATTTATTTTGATTAGAAAAAAATAAGGTTTTTAAGGTTTTGCGTGTAGCTTGGCGACCTCATTGATCATTCCAGGCGTACGCTTTGTAATAGGACTTGCGCCCTTAGCAAAGTGTTCAGGGCGGTTACATAATACAGTGACGTTAGTTCATTCAGGTTGCCGTTAGTCCCGGCTATTGTGAAACACTCGTGTCGATGGAAACTTCCAACTGGAAACCGACCAACCATCATCTACCTATTCGTTCAAGCAACAAATTTTATTCCTTTTATGCCTTTTTTTTTTTTGTTGTTTCTCCTATCTTTCCTCGAATAAATTACATATATGCAAAAGAAATAATAAAAAAAAGAAATGTTTGTCATTCATTTTTCAAGTGTAGATTGTACGAATACGCTTGAAAATAATTTCTAGAATTTATACGCACTTATCACGTAGATGCACGTGTGTGTATGTGTTCGTGTCAGAATATGTGTAAAAAAAAAAAGAAAAAGAAATTTTTCTCTAATTATGAATGCACACATTTTTTTTTTTCAATGGAAGTAGGTAGATTTGTATGTAACGAATTTAGATACGCGTGTGTGCGGGTGCGTGTATTATGAATGTATTGAACAGGTGTTCCACGTAAAGTCGTTCAAAGAAATTCTTTCATTTTCAGTTTTTTTTTAATCATCGTTATCATTTCTAATTCAGGTTTGTCACGTGTATAATAGTTGAGTTTTATTTGTAGAAGAAACGTTCCAGCTTATTAACGTTAAGATTGGATCTTTAACTTGACAATGATATTAATGATATATATACATTGAATAATATAACGAAGATTTATAGAATTTGTTCTTGTTTATTGATAATGTTTAATTACTTCGAGGATTACGATTGTATTTACGATAAATAAGTATTTAATACAAAGTAAAACATTAAAAATTCTAATTCCAAATAAAGCTCAATTAGCATGCATTTAACAATAACATCGATGATAATAAATTAAATATGTAGAAGAAAAATTACATCTGAAAAAAAGAAATGTATAATAGAAAGAAGGAAAATAGTTAGAAAATATTAGTTACCTAATTAAAATGAATTGTCGAATGAAAGATTTAATATGCAGGTAGGAAAAAAAAAGGACGAGAACAAGGACGAGTTATGGTCTATTTTTTTATACTAAGCTTGCTGATATCACGAACGAGATAGTGACGTTGGAAAAAGTGGAAAATACGATGGAAAGGTTAGGGGTGTTAGGAGGATATAAAGGGTGGGGGAGGATCAGGGGAAGGGTGTTACGTCGTTGGTCTATCTTCTTTTCTTTTCGTGTCGTAAGAGGGTTGGTTTTAGCTTGAGAGGGTGTAAGAGAGGGTGAGAGAGGATGAGGAGAATCGTAGGTGGAAGAAGAAGAAGAAGAAGAAAGGGCCAGAGACTAGGTGGCGCCAATGGCGACTTGCCTTCTGGGACGCCTATCGATCCTAACCTATTTATAATTCATCTGACATTTCGATTCGATACGATAACCGTCCGAGGCCAATTGTATCCTATCTTCGATATGTTTTTCCACATTTAAATTAGATATTCTTTTTGTCCTCCATTAATTTATTACTTTTTTCATTTGTTGTTTTTTAATTGTATTTATTTATTTATTTTCCTTTCGGTCGCCATTTTCTTTTTTGTACCATTTTTCTTTTTGTATCTTTGATATTATTCTTTCGTCGAGGATTCAAAAAAGAATGGATAAGATTTATTTTCATTTAGTTTTATCGATCGAATTAGATTGAAACTTGAATATTCAATAAGTATAATCATAGCTAAGAATAAGATTTTTATTTGATTTCACGAGAGAACAAGAGATAAAATGTACGTGTTAGTGTGTGAGTATGCGTGTAAGAGAATTGTTGAAAGATTAACAATAAGTGTTAAATGAAAATTGAATGTGTATAAGAAAAAGAGTATACGTGAGAGAATTAAAAATAGGAAATAAGAATGTTCATAAATATATATAGAAAAAGAAAAACCTGTCTCTGTGTGTGTATGTGTAGGTGTGTGTGTGTGTAAAAATCTTTTGACAACACTAGTTCTATATTCCTTTTTTTAATTTTTTCCTTTCTATTTTTTCTACTTCATTTTTCTTTTTTATTTCCCCTAATTTTTCCTTCCATTTCTTTATTCATTCCTCTTTCAACAAATCTTTCTTCGTTTAATGTTGATTTTGAATTCTCCCGCCGTTCTTCTTAGGACTCATTTATTCTGCATGAACGGTATGAACGAACGAAGAGTTTCTATTTCCGCGCGCGGCCTCTACATAGAGCAACCTCTTCTTTTCTTAGAAATGATCGATAAAGCGTTTAAATCGACACCGGACTTTTTGTGGCCTTCTTTTTTTTACTCTTCCACTCTTATACGGTAATTTTGCAAATGGAAGCCCGTCGTAGTTTTAAATCCTGTTAACTTTGTACAACTTTCTTACGCCATTTTACTTTTGTTACCCCCACTCCTTTATTCCAACCAATACCGTCATTTTCCTATTTTCTTTCCCCACCCTTTTTTTACATAGAAGATTCGGAATATTTGTTTCTCGATTCGAAAATTTATTCTTCGATTTTGAAAATTTTGAACGAAAAACAAAATTATTTCCCCCCCCCTAACCCTTTCCCACCACAATTTTTTACTTCTTTTCTTGTATTATTCTCTTTTTTTTCTCATTTATTTATTATTTAATATTAATATTAATATTGATTGTTTTATATTAATGTTTCATGATTATTTAAACGAATTTTGTGAACGTTCAATGAACTATTTGAACGTTTTTAATTGTCACTTTGAAAGACTTCCGCTTAGAGCATTTATCAGTCTTCGTTTGGTAGCGCATTGTTTTCCCTTCTTCTTTAATACTCTCAAGCATTAGTCGAGGTCATTGGCCTTGCAAAGGTTCTAAGCTTATTTTCCAATTCTTTTTTGTTACAATAAATAACGATTGAATTAAATTTTAGATTAAAAAAAAATATATACACGTATTTAAAAAGAAAATTAGGTTATTTCAGAAATATTCATTCATTTTAAATTAGATATATTTTTCTTTTATTTAATAATTTCAAAATATCCAGAAAAGAAAATAGAAAAAAAAACTGAAAAGAAAAAAGATGAGAGATAAGAAAACAGTTGAGTAATTAATATGAAATAAGAATTATGTAGTATTATAATTAGGATATTTATTATATAAAATCACATGTGTACCGCGACGACGAGTCAAATAAAAAATGATGTTACACTTTTAATCTTCTTAAATTTCTCGTTAAACGAAATTTATTACTTTTTTCATTACAAATATTCGCATTTGTCAACGTGTATTATTATTTATTATTCTATACGAATAGAACGAATATAATCGTTTCAATTTTCTTAAATTCGTAATAAGTCAAGTCCGTGCTTGTTAAATGATTATATTTTCTTTATGGGGGAAGGAGAGGAAGAAAAAAAAATAATATCTCGGCACGAACTTATTAACCCACTTAAGTATAATGAATTTTTGATGATCGATTGGAAAAAATTCGATTGGTTTGAGTTGACAAGTCGATAACCTAAGTGTCTGGGCACGTTTAATGGTGTTGGTTGAGATGTTGTTTGAGTGGGGATAAAAGGGGACACCCAGTAGACGGGTGGGTCGTATTAAAAGGAATCTATGAAAGTGTGTTGGTTGGTAAAAGCTCGTTTGGCTAAGTTCCGAAGAAGAGTTTACTCTCTCTCTTTCTCTTACTCATTTACTATCAATCTATCTATATATACATTTCTTTCTCTCTCATACACATTCTCTTTTACGTGCGACATGTTACACAAATACACGCAGTATCTGAAAGACTTTCAGGGACGACTGGACGAGAATAGACGAAAATCCAATTTTAATCGCGGAACCTCGACCCGCGTAGTATTTCCTGCGTGATGCCATGCCCATCATCAAATAATCAACAAGAAACACACACATACAAATACATATAAATACATCTATATTATTGCGTGTATTTTATATATGGAAATATATTTTATATTGGACTTATATTTTATATTGAGAAATATATATTCGATTTAATTTAATATTATTATTATTAATAATATTATATTATTTATTTATTTATTTATTTTTTTATATAGATTGTGAAAGGGTTGAGAATAATATGAACTATTTAAGCACATATATCGAAACTTTTGGCTGAGTTAACAGTATTGTGCGCACGTTGTTATAAAGAAATGTTCTTTGTTCCTTCCACGAAAAATTCATATCGATCGATTCTCCTATTATTCAATAACACACCTGGCACACCGTAAAACAACGTTAAATTTATTTATGGACACGGCTTATACATTACCATCAGTTTGTTTAACTTTCATATATACAAATTGATTTAGAATCAGATTTTCTCAATCTTTATTATCGCAGAGATGTAATAATATATTTGTCTTTGACTATACCATAACACGAATGATCATTTTTCATTCGTAATACAAAATTTCGAATACTTTGGTTAATTAAAATAATGTTGTATCGTTTAAAAAAAAAACAAGAATATCCTACAATAATTAATCAACGCAATATAATTTACTACGCGTTATTTTTCTTTAATTCTGTACTCGTTTGTAAAGTAATCGTTTTTCAATAGAAATAACAATTTTTGCATCGTACAATATAACCCTTGCTGTTACACATATTGTGAATCCCTGATAATGTGATTATTATTATTATTAATTACAGATACATTAACTGATAACACTACTTCCTCCATATTTAAACAAATTATTTTTCTATCGTGTCAAAAATTTCGTACAGAAAATAAAAATGCATTTTCCAAAAATAAATTGCAGCCGGGAAAAATCAAATAAGAAATAGATGGAAAAATTGCTGTAAGTTGGTTTGACGTGCTGATATCTGCATTAAGCGTTAACAAATTTTGTATAGATAATAAAAATGCATTACCCCCCTCCCCTCACCCTCCCCCAAAAAACAAAAACAAATAAAAAATAAATTGCAGTCGAGGAAGCAAATAGGAAATAGATGGGAAAGTTGCTGTAAGTTGGTTTGACGTGCTGATATCTGCGTTAGTGTGTTCACAGTAGCACGTAGCAGAGCCACTCTCAAGTTAAACGGCCAATCTCTCCCTCTTGACCCAATTCGTAAAACGTCCTGTGCGACGCACGCCTGACGTCACAGGTCTCTCTCTCTTTCTCTCTTACTCTCTTACTCTTTTACTCTTTTACTCTCTTTTGCTAGAGTGAGTAACACGTGAGGGGGTGCGTGCAAGGCCAGCAACCGAGCTCTCTTCTATTCGTACATGTTTTCTTTCCCTCTTCTTTCCCTCCTTCCTCACTCTTTCTCTCTCTCACTCTCTCAGTCTCTCATTCTCTCTCTCCCTTCTTCTTGTTCTTCCTATACTTCATCTCTTTCTCTCATAATCGACGTTCCTCTGCTTATTGGAAAAGATTTGATAGATTGTTGTTACCTATATATATATATTGTCAATATTGTGATGCTCCGTTCATATACCCGGATACTGTGTTAAATACTTTAGCTGCATCCCGACCATAACTCGTTAATTTGTACTTTGAAGAATCCAAAACAATGAAGCAATTGATTAATTAGTGTACTCTTCTTTGAATAAAACACGTTCGACAAATTCGCAAACAAGGCTACAAACCAAATCTAAATTTCAATCTTATGTATATTACATTTGACGTATACGATTATATCAGCAGGTTGCACGAGTTTTAACGAGTTTAATTTTTTTTTACCATTTTTATAATCTTAGAATCCAAATCCAAGGACAATTAATTCATTAGAGTCTCTTACAATTAGTCTTCCGATAAAACTCGTTCGATAGATTCTCAAGGCTAAAAAAAAAAAAAGAAAACAAAACTACGAATTCTCGATCTTACTGTAATAATTTCTATCGATGCACAGTTTGAGTCAACTAATTCTTTTCACGGATAGGGAAAAAGAAAAGAAAGAACGGGGTGAGGTTTGATAAATTGGTACGAGTTAATCGACATTTCAATAAATATTTCTTTCAACGTTTGCCATTTGATTTTATTTCAAAGAGACTAAAGCAATATTCTCATACGAATAATAATAATAATAACAACAACAACAATTCCCCCCTCCCCCCTACCTTTTTCTCCGTTTTAAAACGCAGAAGTTGATGAAATCGTTATAAACACTCGGCTCTTAATATTCCGAAATAATCGAGAAATAATCCGTCAACGTGAAAATCCGATAATTATTAACAAACAAACGTAAGAGAAAATAGAGCAAGTGTAGATGGAAAATGAAAAGAAAGCGTAATCAAAAGCATCGGATAAAGTGGCATTAGAAAGTATTAGTTTGGTTAATCCTCGACCCTAATAGTGTCATCATACGAACTAAATCTTTTCGATAGAAATTGTCGTTAAATACATTTAACGGATTTTACTACCAACACCACCACCACCACCAGCAGAACTACCACCTTAAAGACAAGTAGAGTAAATCGCGAAGAAAAGTGTTTAGGTAAAGTTGTTAGAGTAAAACTATTGCAATATACATAAAGCCCCCGTTAATGGGTCACCGGTTCGATGTCGTTGCCAGCAGCTGGTTGTTTCGTGGCCTGTCTCTCGCTTTATCCCTTCTCATAACCCTCACAACCACCCCCTCCATATCCCAACTTTATTTCTCTTCTATTACATTTAGCGATAGGATAGAAGATGCGTGACAGGAAGGACAACTCGTGACAAAATCCCTCTGAGATTTTAAACCAAACTCGATACTGCAGTACGATCTAATTGAGTTTGAGAAAATTTGATTGCCCGTTCTGGGACAAAGTCAATTTAAAGAATGATCAAATAAAGTCGCTGATTTTCTTTTTTCTCTTTTTGTTTGTTTTTAAAAGAGGGAGAGAAAAAGGAAAGGGATGATTGTTCAATTGAAGTATTCCAATCAGGATTAACGTAAATTATTTGGGGTTCTCCAATAACGTGGGTTATTCGAATTAGGATAACATTTTTGCTATACAATCCTAGAATAATTTATAATCTCTCTTTAAAATAATGCAAATCTCATGAACATCTCATATATATGAATCCAAAAGAAAAAGGATATTAATAATCTCGCCATTATCAGTATAGAAGATAGAATAGTTCAGTATGTGTGTATGTGTGCAAGAATAGCAATACAGCAGTAACAGAAGCAGCTAAGGGATGTTCGTCACTGTGCGATGAGCTCTGCAGTAGAGACGAGGACAAGCGTAATAGGTGCCCTGGTTGGGTATTGATCCATGATAGGGCAGGGGGGGTTGGTTGGTTGGTTGGGTTGTTAGGTGGTAGTGGTGGTGGATGAGAAGGAGACCGGAGAACGGTAGAGACGGTAGTAGGTATAACGCATGCGCACAATTCCATCAGGGGGTTCCTTCATCATCGACCCGCTAAAGGTGGGGACGAAAGAGACAGAGAAACAGAAGGCGTAATGCGGAAAAGTATTAAACGTGAGAGAGATAGAAATGAAACAACGATAGATTATACGAACATTTTGCAAACACACACACACTAACGTATACACGTGTGTAAGTAAAAAAAAAAGGTTTAGTTTGTTGGATTGGTACGGTACCAACAACTGGAACGTACCCTCAAGCTCTTGCTTACTAGAGGGACACACACACACACACACACAAGACAAACTTTAAATCAACCTCGATACAGGGCACGAACACGAAGTTCGTACGATGCAATGTATGTACCGAGGAGTGGGGTTTTGTAAAAGGGGTTGAAGCTAGTAGAAGGGGGGTAAGGTGAAAGCATTAGAAGGAGAATATGTGTTCGAACCACGCGAACTACTCTTACATCTGAATGTAAATGTTAGGAATATGTATATATATATATATACGTATA
This sequence comes from Polistes fuscatus, assembly GCF_010416935.1. Taxonomy (NCBI): domain Eukaryota; kingdom Metazoa; phylum Arthropoda; class Insecta; order Hymenoptera; family Vespidae; genus Polistes; species Polistes fuscatus. Next base: position 4,659,135 of record NW_025112997.1, on the reverse strand, counting down.
TTCTAACTCAACCCACACACCTCTCAACCCCCCTTGAAAATTAGCATGATTAAAGGACTGCGGTATGGAATATAACACGACCTGAAATAGATTTTCTTTTATAGTTACTTATGTCGTATTGATCGTATCAAAATGTTTATATTTGTTCCATGTTTGTTATTGGATTGAGCGTATTGTTGGTTTTTGTTTGCGTTAGTTTCGTTTAGGGGAGTGACGATGGAATAGGTCTATGATAAGTAAAATTATGAAAAATTATTGTTTGAATATTTTTCTGTTGCATTAGTAAATTACTTTTACCAATGTGAAATAAGTGGACAATAATTTAGAAATTACACAACTTTTTGTATGATAACAAACGGGTTTTCCCACGTCACCGAACTGGAAGGATTTTAAGTTCTCATTATTTGGGTTGGTTGTAATAGCAATATGAGTCTTTCTCCTGTGGGAATTGTCGAGTCCCGAATTAGGTTAAGCCCTGTGACTCTTGCTTATAATTCGATACTGGGTCGTTGCAACCCTTCCCTGATATACCTAGGGTTCTTTATTCTCAACTTTCTCAACCCTTTCACACAGTTTCCTTCATAAGGTGCCTATCCCCCGTTCAAGTTGAACACAGTTATGCAACTCGATTAAACTTTGTTTGTAACTTCTGTAATGATAACAATGCTCTAATGATTTTACAAATTTTACGTGAACAGATTTTGATGTACTTATTTCGAGGAATTTATTTAGAAAAGTTTTAATTAAAAATTGAGGATTATTTAAAGAAACATTTATCTTGATTTAATTAAAATGATTTTGTCATGAATTTTTGTTTATTTGGGAAATATAGGAATAAATTTAATCTGTGAGAAAATAAGTCTACGAAAATGTTAATCAATGAAAGTGTTTAGGAAAATGTGTATCAATGTTACGAGTCTACGAAAAAGTTAATCAACGTACGAGTCTACAGATTAATGGGAATTTCGAGTCAATGATTTGTTCAATTTGATTCGACACGAGTCTTCAAATTAATGGGAATTTTGAGTCAATGATTTGTTAAATTTGATTTAACACGAGTCTATGAAAAAATTAGTCAATGTACGAGTCTACAAATTAATGGAAATTTTTTTGAGTTCAATGATTTGTTAAATTTGATTCGACACGAGTCTACGATAAAATTATTCAATGCGTGAATTTATCACAAAATTTAGTCAATGCGCGAGTCTACGGAGTTACTAGTCAATGATTTGTCGAGTATATTACTGGAAATCCATTGACTCAAATTTTCGTCTTATTCGAAGACTCATCAAATTCATTGACGAATTTTTTCGAAGACTCGTCAAATTCTTAAAATGTTTTATTTTCAAATAAAATAATGATTAATTCATTCCGTAGATTAATAATAAATATAAAAATCATTGCTTAACTTTTTCTTAGACTCATCGATTGAATAATTTTCTCGTAGACACTTATAAATCATAAACTCATCAGAATTGAATCAATAAAATCTTTACAATACAATCTCTTAATTCGTATTTAAAACACGATCATCGCTATATTATAATGCGCTTATTATTCATGGTAGAAACAAATTGATATTCTCCTAGGCTTTTTTTTTTTTATCTTTCGATGAATAAACAGTCACGGTTCTATGAATGGAATTTATCTTGACGTCACTACACGCATAAGATTACGATAATCAAAAAGGGAAATAAATTCATCGAGTGAAAACGAAAAATCTCAACGAGTAGACGGTTTATAAAAAAAAAAAAGAGAGAGAAAAGAGAAGATTAAAAAAATAAATAATTGCGTATACTCGAATCAAGAACACTCGGTTGAACGACCCTTTGCTATCCCTTTAAGTCAAACTCTTACGTTAACGATTTCAAGAAGATACGACCCTTTGCTTGGTTCAATGATCTTCAAGCAGCGTTCACAGTATCTTTCTGTTGAGAGATCGAGAAAAAGAGAGAGTCAAACGAGTTCTAGCATTTCTCACCTGTACCGTTAACTAACGTTTACCTTTCCTATCATTATACCCCTCCTTTTTATCTCAACCTTCCTTTCTTACAATTGTTTCTACGATCTTTAACTAATTTCATCGGAGTTCAAAATTGGAAATGAAATTTATTAAATATAGTTTTAAAACACTACTATTAATTACGATATTTAATATTTTCTAATTATGTATGTAAAATATTAGAATTATTATTAAAACCAATATCAAACTAGTACACTAATTATCTCTTACTAAATTACAAGTAAACATTATATTACATTAGGGTGAATCAAAAGTAGTTCGTACGTTTATTGCGTTGAAACTTTACTTTGAAACTGCATAAAATGGAATTGTTCTCGTAATATTTATCTTGTAAATATTCATTTTAAAAATGCACGAACATTTCAGTACATCCTAATATTTAAATATCAATCTCTCGATCGATACTAATTAATAAATATGATAAATCTACAATGAGTAACCCTGCACGTTCATTAAGTATTATATATCATTTGATATCATATCAAACGCATTTACAAAAAAAAAAATACTTATACAAACGAGGATTAACGTATGCGAAAATGAATGCGTGTGTGTGTTGTGTGTGTGCAAGAGATAGATAGAGAGAGAGAGAGAGAGAAGAATAGATAGGAAAAATAAGAGAACGAATAAGAATGTGTGAGAGTGAGTGAGAGAGATACATAGAAACAGATAAAGATAGAGATCTAATCATTCGAAGAGGTTCGTATTCAGTGGCACGGTCGCGACCAGGCAAGTTCTTAAGGTCAATTCATTGGTGAGTTACGAGTCGCCGCAATAACGTATCAGCAGCCACGTATACATGGCTTCGGGACGCGATTTTATCGTTGGCGCTTTCTTGCGCCCGGCCCCGGCCCCGGCCGCAGCCCCAGCCCCAGTCCCGGGCTCCGGTCACTCCGACCACTTCCGTTCGCGAACGCTTGCGGACTCCTCTCTCTCTCTCTTTCTCTCTCTCTCCTTCATCTAATCTTTCTACGTGAACCATTAAGCATTATTATTATTCTCTTCTCTTCTACTACACATTTCTATCTATCCTACATACATATATTTATTTCCATGTGTATATGTGTGTGTGAACGTGTAGTAGTAGATTATGTGAACGTATTTAACATGTGTAGTACGTATAAATCTTTATGTATAGTATGTGATATGTATATGTGTTACGGGTTTTTCCATATGTGTGGTTACATGTATACATACATATATATATAAGTAGGTTGATTTCTTGTGTCTGTATTCGAGAAACTCGTGTTTCTAGATGTGTTAAGTAAGTATACATGGGTTTAATATAATCAAAATAATCCGACAAAATTTGAAGGAACTAATTATTACCGCATATATTTTGAAAATAAAAGAAAAATATGGGTTATATTAAAATTAAGTCGTCCGGGAATGCTTCATTTTTGAAATTAAAAGATATTATTATAAAGTAGGCCAAGTTATGCAGAAAATTATAATCCTTAATTATCTTGAATGGAGTTAGTTTGGTTGGAATTCAAATTTTCTTTTTTTTTTTTTTCAGAAGAAAAACTAGTATAGCTTTCTTTTCAAGGTTCTATTTGATCGTATTTTTTGCTCGTTTTACAATGGATTTATTTAATGTTATTTGAAAACTTGTTAAGATAGTAAAAATACAATAGAACAATGTCATTTGATAACAAATTTAATTATGACAGGATGAAAAAATAATTGTTCTATGAATTAATAATTTTGTTCTAAATAAAAATCATCAAATTATAAAGATAGATAATATATTTAATCAATTGTTCATTATCTCACTTCAATATAACTTGACCTATTAAATATATTTTTATTAATTAATATGAAATCAATCTGATCTAACACACTATGAGATACAGGTGATTTCCAGCAACCCTTACATACATTTATTTTCTAGAAAGATATTACATCCTCGAAAACCGATGACAAATCTTTGAAAATGATAGACCATTCAGAGAAGAATTAGAATAATAGTTGAACATACCGTTAACAAAAAAAAAAAAATCATCCACCGAATGACACTATTAAATACAATGCATAAAATAAATCGAAGACATTCCAAATAAAATAACTCTGCAATTATTTAAATAATAGTAATAGTTGATAAATCGTGTAAAGGCGTAACTACTAACAGTTGTCGGTGGGAGGGGGGAGAGGTGGAGGGGGATGTAGGACTTAGCAAAAGTATTCGTATTCGTATTGATATCCACGTGGATTAAATTCGACACGGAAACCAACGTTACACCGTGTGGGATTGGATAAACGTCACACAGGGTCATTCGTTCGTTCGTTCGTACGTACGTTCGTACGTTCGTTTAAAAGGAACGATCGTAAAAACGTAACTTTGTTATGCGTTAGCCGCAGTTATAGCTGCGGGTTTGTTCGTTCGTTCGTTCGCGCGCGCACCTCATATATGTAAACGACAATTCCGCGACATTATTATCTCTCGTTCATCGTCGCACGCTCGTCGTTATTGAGGAAGCACGATTATGCAATTTCGTCGCCGTTTCTATGACCGTATCCTAACTGAAGTTTCTATATCTATGTTATATATATATATATATATACATATATGTATGTATACGTGTATATGTGTACGGTATATGTATATATACAAAGCACTTACGTTCACGTTTTTCAATTTTTGCTACCATTTCTTAAAAATTTAGGTCTTATTCTATTTTAATCACATTTTATTAAACTTATATGTATATATGTTTATATGTTTTTATGTGTACGGTACATGTATATATGTATACGGGCACCTACGTTCACGTTTTCCAATTTTCTATCTTTTTTTTTTTTTTAATGTAGGTTTTATTTCATTTTAATTCACAATTTTATATTTAAACTTCGTCTTAGGTAGACGAGCATATCGTTCAATAAATTATGTCAATTTTCTTTCGGTTATATTAATGGGGATTCGTTTCGCAATTTTTATCTACTTTTTTTTTTCTTTTCTTTTCTCTCCAAGTCTTATTTTATTTTATACATAATTTTATTTAAACTTTGTCTCAGCTGCGCGAGCATATCGTTCAATGAATTGTGTCAATTTTTGTTCAATAAAATTATCAAGGTGAATCAAAAAAGGTTCATGCGTTTTATTATGTTGAAACTCTACTGTGAAACTGCATAACGGATTTTTTTTTTCTTTTCCTTTTTTTGTAAAATTTCCATTGGAAATATTGATAATTAGAAAAAAACGTAAGAACTTTTGGTTCACCCTAATTGGTCGATTAGTTTCGCGAAAAATATGATCGATTGATAAAAATCATCTAAACAAAACAGGGGGGCGGGGGTGATTGAGTTGAGGAGTAAAATATTTTCATCCGTAATAAAAGTAAACACAGTTTTTTTCTTTCTCTTTCGAAAGACGGGGATTGATTTGTGAATTTAAAAAAAATAATTAGAATTCCTCTTTGACGAGAATAGATCTTAATCATCATCACATTAGTAACATTCTTGAGTATGATAGTAATCGTTAAAGAGAAGAACCGTAATTGATCGTCGTCCAGTTTCCGAGATTTTCGATTGAACGTCAAATGAAGTGTGTTTCTTGAAGAGAATAAGGAAAAAGAAGGAGTATGAGGAGTAGGAGGGGGAGTATGAGGGGGGGGAAAGGGGACGAGGGAGAGGAAAAAAGAGACACAGATATCGTTTAAAATTCTTTATACGATATCGTGATGGAAAAACAGAGAGAGACAGAGAGAGAGAGAAAGATAACTAACTGGCTAGCTAGCTAGCTAACTGGCTAACTCTGATAAAATGCTTTTATCTCCTTTAGATGATCGCGATTAGTATTAACTGCTTGACAGATCGTGAGAATTTTATGCTGGCGTTTACAACGAGTTCGACATAATAATAATTTCTGATCGTTGTAGATAATCTGAGATATTAGGAGGGGAGGAGTATCATCCTATTTTCACGTGGCTATCATTTTTTTTTAATCGTTTTTTATCGTTTTATTAATTTGCAAGTAATCGTCATAAGACGATCGTCGAATCGTCATAAGACATAAAATTAATATCGATCGGAATCTTCCATTCTTTTTTTTCTTTCCTTTTTTTTTTGTTCTTTAGTAAATAATACGATAACCATATAAAAGCAATCGTTTGTCGTTTAATATTTTTGCGAATCTAATTGTAGGATTTTTTTTCTTATATAGGTATTAAAAAATTCTTTTCTTTTTCTGTTTTATTTTCGTTCACATTGAATGAAACTTACCCTCCTCAACCCCCCACAAAAAAAACACTGCGAATGAACCAAATTCTAGGCCAAGTTCACGATACAATACTTTCGTGGATGAATATGTTAGAACCATAACTGGGAAAGGGGGAACCCTTTGTTCTTTTTTTACTCGTGTGACACGAAAAAGGGTGCGTAACCCTTCTAGAAGAAAAAGAATCGAAAAAAAAAAAGAAGTTTTCAAAGGGTGACCGCGTAAGGAGGACTTTTTAAAGAATGATCCTGACTTCCTTATATTATTATTTTTATGATTTATTTTTGATTGTAGGTTTTTTTAAGGGTATAGGGTAAGAAACCACTGGTGGTATATCTTGGCAATGTATTCGTTGAATAATGTATAGAAAAGTATATCGTATATCGCGTGCTCGGAGCAAATTCGCGTTGACTCAGCTAATTTGGCGCGCATAGCATAGTTCGTTTGGTCTCTGCAAACTGATCGATAAATGCACAATTTTTGCACCGTTTCAATTTCTGCTAGTTAATATCATCAATTTAAAAAAAACAACAGACAGACAGACACCCTATTAACAAAATATACCGTGTATTTTTATATCTCGTATATTGAATTTTGTAGTTCGGGTGATGAATGGGCTAGAAAAGGTGGGGGATGGGAAAGAGGGAAGGATTATTTGTTTATTTTACATTTTTATTTATATCCATCTCTCTCTCTCTTTCTCTTTAATTTTTATACAAATTGTTGCACATTTTTCCCTTTCAATTATTTACACTACAATTTTGTTAGCAAATTACACAGTTCACGTTCTACCCCTTAATCCCACCCCCCTCTCTATCACACTCTCTCTCTCTCTCTCTCTTTTTCTCATTCTTATTTCCTGAATAATAATAATAATGATCGAGAAAGGCTTTTAATTAACAAGGGTCGTTTGCAAATTTTATCTAATCTCACTTAATAATAAACCGACAACCGTTCTTTCATTTAGTGATTACTCATGAAAATTAATTTTTCTTATTTTTATTTTATTTTAGTATATGAAATCACAATTATGATAGGAAACTCGTAATTGTAATCCATATCTTGTGAGATGTATCATGATAATAATAAAAATGACGAAGTGAGCGTTCTATTTAAAACAATAACGTTGTACATTATTTTTTTTTTTCCTTTTTTAAAGTCTTCTCAGTTACGTGAACACACACGTTGTTGTTGTTCCGTATTATTTTTCTTTTTTTGAACAAATGCCAAGACCTAAAGTTACGTTAACTTAAATATTTTATATGATATAACAAATGAACGAAAAATAAGTTACCAACTTGTAAGAAAAATAATCCCAATTTGAAAGCATCGAAAATATGATCATTTTCAAATAATTTTTGAATTTGATTAAATCGTTAATGTCACATAAGGAGGAGTAACTGGAATTAAAAAGGTGGAATGGATGGGGAAGGTGATGTAAGAGGGAGGAGAAGGGAAAAGTATAGATGAAAAAAAGAGGAAAATAGGATTGCCATGAGAACGAGACTTTGTTCGAACGAAGGTGACGATTACGGAACGTTTGTTGGGGCCATTCATTTGAGCCGGCGTCTCCATTGAATCGGCCAACAACCGGAAATGGTAGTTATCCAAACACGATGAATTTCAACGAGGTCGCTATAGCAATCGTGGCACATTCTCGAGGTCGCACTTGAAAAATTAGGCACCATATTTTCTTCTATTCATTCTGCGTAACTACACGGCTTTTTCCTTTTTTTTATATTTTAACTCAAACGTTTCTTCGATCGATAAAACAGGAAACACTGTTTTATCATATGGGAAGGAAAACAAAATCGTTCAAAATCCATCCGCCATTTTGTATTATATATTTTTACGAGAACACACACGCACATACCATGCATACTTTAAAACCACTACTCGATAAATTCGTCGACGTTTTACTTATTACTTATCATTTTTTTTTCTTTTTAAGTTATTTCTACATACACGAACATCTCATGATTTTGTTGTGTTACTCATTTATTTTTACAGCATGGCCGCTCAGATTCATACAGGGTCGCCACATTACCCAACATTCGCGACGACAACAAAACAGCCGATGGAATGTACAAGGTATTCAGGAAGGACTTCCGCTTCACATAATCTTTACTTGCATATCCGGTGTTGGGATGTTTATACACGTCCAACATACGTTTCTTCGATGATTTCGAAAATGAAGAACTGGGAAACAAGTTTAACTGGTTTCTCTTCAGATATTCTTCTTCTTCTGCTTCTTCTACTTCTATTTTTCATCTTTCCTATCTTCTTCTTGCTAATTCTACTTAATCCCTTCAGCCATCTTTGACTTCTAACAACTTCCGGAACACTTTTCTTCTTCTTTTTCTTCTTTTCATCGTAATAGTTCATTCGTTTTCCTGCAATAATGCAATAATCAAACTCGTCTTTGATATTTTTCTATTCTTGATTGGTGTATATTATCTCTACTATCTATTCTTATCATCAAAATTATAGAATGGTGATGGAACAAGTGTAACCCTAATTACTCGTTAACTTCGAAAAATCATTGACTATAATCATACCACTAATAACACTACTACTTGCACCTTACATACGTTAAACTCTATTACTTACACGTCATATTCTTTAAGCACTAATCTAATCTATCGTTTAGAAAATTTGAAGGAACATATTGAACGGATCTTTAATCTGTTTCTACTTCCTTTTCTTTTTCTCCTTCTTCTTCTTCTTTTTCTTCTTCTTCTTCTACTACTACTACTACTACTACTACTACTACTATTACAAATTCTAAAAATGTGATTGTACGTCGAACATGGGACTAACAGCGGTTATGGATTTAATCTGGGGGAAACATTTATTGATCAATTAAAATATTTCTTTTCCAGCTAAATCTTTTTTTTTTTAAATAACGTTTTTAAACAAATTATTAACACTTGTTGTTATCTGTTTTACCTTTTTTTTTCCAAAATAGTCGCGGCGAAAGAACCCTAAACGGAAGGGAGAGAATTTGGACGATTTGAAGCAAGAGTTGGATATTGACTTCCACAAAATCACACCAGAAGAACTTTATCAAAGATTTCAAACGCATCCCGAAAACGTAAGTAATATTAACGACAACAATTATAATATTATCTTATTATTGAAAAATTAAATATTACGTTCAACTCAGTAGACCACAATTGGGTGTTGAAATTTGGTACAGAATCAAAATGTTCGATACTTAAGATAACAAACAACTATAACCGTTATAGGTATCTAAAGGATTGAATAAAAAAGTAGATGGCACGTTAGGTTCGTGTTAAATTAGGGAACAACAAAATATAAATAAAAAAAAAAGAAACAAAATTCCATTGATAAATATAACAAATATATATTTTGTTAACAGGGCCTCAGTCACGCGAAAGCAAAGGAGAACCTTGAGAGGGACGGACCGAACGCATTAACGCCACCTAGGCAAACCCCAGAATGGTTAAAATTCTGCAAGAATTTGTTCGGTGGTTTCGCCTTGTTGCTGTGGATCGGTGCGATCCTTTGTTTCATCGCGTATTCGATCCAAGCGTCGACGAGCGAGGACCCGAACGATGACAATCTTTACCTCGGCATTGTGTTAGCAGCTGTCGTAATAGTGACTGGTATATTCTCGTATTATCAGGAAAGCAAGTCGAGCAAGATTATGGAATCGTTCAAGAACATGGTCCCACAATTCGCGACGGTTATAAGAGAAGGGGAGAAGCTAACTCTGAGAGCGGAGGACTTGGTATTAGGTGACGTAGTAGAAGTCAAATTCGGTGATCGTATTCCAGCTGATATCAGGATTATCGAGTCACGAGGGTTTAAGGTTGACAACAGCTCGCTCACCGGTGAATCCGAGCCCCAATCCAGGTCACCCGAATTTACGAACGAAAATCCATTGGAAACTAAGAATTTAGCATTCTTCTCTACTAATGCGGTTGAGGGTACGGCAAAGGGTGTGGTTATTTGCTGCGGTGATCAAACTGTGATGGGTAGGATCGCTGGATTGGCATCTGGTCTTGATACCGGGGAGACTCCGATCGCTAAAGAAATTCATCACTTTATCCATCTTATCACCGGTGTCGCCGTATTCCTTGGAGTAACATTCTTTTTAATCGCTTTCATTCTTGGATACCATTGGTTGGACGCCGTGATTTTCCTTATTGGTATTATCGTCGCTAACGTACCGGAAGGATTACTCGCTACCGTAACCGTGTGCCTCACCTTGACAGCCAAAAGGATGGCCTCGAAGAACTGCCTGGTTAAGAATCTTGAAGCCGTCGAAACCCTTGGCTCTACTTCCACCATTTGCTCAGATAAAACTGGCACCTTAACTCAGAACAGAATGACCGTTGCTCACATGTGGTTCGACAATCAGATCATCGAAGCCGACACCACGGAAAATCAATCCGGTTTGCAATACGATCGTACGAGTCCAGGATTCAAGGCATTGTCTAAAATCGCAACGCTTTGCAATCGCGCGGAATTCAAACCAGGTCAAGACAACGTGCCCATTCTTCAAAGAGAAGTCAACGGTGACGCTTCCGAGGCTGCCCTTCTCAAATGCATGGAACTTGCTCACGGTGATGTCATGGGTATGAGGAAAAAGAACAAAAAGGTCTGTGAAGTTCCCTTCAACTCAACCAACAAATATCAAGTCTCTGTCCACGAATCCGATGATCCTAATGATCCGAGACACCTATTAGTGATGAAAGGTGCACCGGAAAGAATTCTTGACAGGTGCTCGACCATTTTCATTGGCGGCAAGGAAAAAGTATTAGACGAGGAAATGAAAGAAGCATTCAACAACGCCTATCTCGAACTTGGTGGTCTCGGTGAACGTGTACTTGGCTTCTGCGATTTCGTACTACCCTCCGACAAGTTCCCAATTGGTTTTAAATTCAACTCCGACGATCCCAACTTCCCGGTTGAGGGACTCCGCTTCGTGGGACTCATGTCTATGATTGACCCGCCCAGGGCTGCGGTACCTGACGCGGTCGCTAAGTGCCGATCCGCTGGTATCAAGGTCATCATGGTCACCGGTGACCATCCGATCACTGCCAAAGCCATTGCCAAATCTGTCGGCATCATCTCTGAAGGTATTTATTTTTTATATATATATGTATATAAACGTCTAAGAGAGATATCATTTACGTTCATTTTAGAATTTGTTCTAAAAAACTGACCCCCTTAATTTGTTGAAAATTTTTGATTTACTTGACGTGAAGTTATTAACGAATCGTTGTTATTTATTTTTAGGTAACGAAACCATCGAGGACATTGCTCAGCGGCTTAACATTCCCGTATCCGAGGTTAATCCTCGCGAAGCCAAGGCCGCAGTTATCCACGGAACCTCACTCAGGGAACTGAATTCCGACCAACTGGACGAGATCCTCAGGTACCACACCGAAATTGTGTTCGCCCGTACCTCGCCTCAGCAAAAACTTATTATCGTCGAGGGTTGTCAACGAATGGGTGCCATTGTAGCCGTAACTGGTACGAAATTTGATATTGTTAATTTGAAATCTAACAGTAGCAATTCGATCGAAAATAAAATATTTGAAAATTTCTTTTTCTTTCCAGGTGATGGTGTGAACGATTCGCCCGCTCTGAAAAAAGCAGATATCGGTGTAGCTATGGGTATAGCTGGTTCTGATGTCTCCAAGCAAGCAGCCGACATGATTCTACTTGATGACAATTTCGCCTCGATTGTTACGGGGGTTGAGGAGGGTCGTTTGATTTTCGACAACTTAAAGAAATCTATCGCGTATACTCTGACCTCGAACATACCCGAGATCTCTCCTTTCCTGGCTTTTATTCTCTGCGACATACCGTTACCACTTGGTACCGTCACTATTCTCTGCATTGATTTGGGAACCGACATGGTAAGTTATCATTTTTATTTCTTATTCTTTCTTATTATTATCATCCGTTATTCGACGAATAAAAAAAAAACAAATATAGATAACAATTTTCTAGCGAAGAAATTAATCTTTGATTTTTGTTTTTTTTCTTTCTCCCAGTCGGAAAAGGGTTGAGCTTGGAGTCACGCTCATATTCGTTTGTAAATTCATGAAAAGAAAACAAAAAAAAAGGAATTTTGAATTTGGAGCGTGTCTCTTGGTCTCTCATGGGAATAATAATTATTGTCTTTTATTTTCATTTCTCAATGCAAATTATTAGACTAACATGGCGAACGTATATTATTATTATTACATGTATCTATCAACAGGAAACAACAAACGTATAAACGATTGACTGTGTTTTGTCTTAAAAAAAAAAAAAAAAAACAAAACAAAATAAGCTAATCGAGCATATGTTATATTTGTTGTTTCATTATTAAATTTTTTTGTAAGATGGGGCAGTTTGTGATACATCATCAACAGGAAACACACAACATACTGTGATATTTTGTGATAGTTTAAACAGACGTGTTTTGTTGTTAAAGAAAATTCATGATTATCAGGTACCAGCAATATCTCTGGCTTACGAGCAAGCGGAATCCGATATAATGAAGCGACAGCCACGTGATCCTAACCACGACAACCTCGTTAACGAAAGGTTCGAGGTTTATTTTTTTGTTTGGACACCCCCCCCCTTTCGAAAGAAAAAAAAATCATAAACCAAAAAAGATAACAACAAAAAATGATATATTCGAACAAACACAAGAACTATTGTTTCCTTTTTCACTGTTAAAACTTTTGGATTATCGTAAAAGACACGCAAAAAAAAAGAACAAAAATTATCATCCCCCCCTTGAGTTGTCAGGTATTTTAGAGTGCTCCGGTATTTGCAGTAGTGCTAGATGTTGGCCAACCCCACTACGCACCTCTTTGATGACGAAGCAGTATATTTACCTGTTACCGTAATTTACAAATTTATTTTTTTAGGTATTATACAAACCTATGGATCTAAGATGTATAATCAAATGATTCGTTCTAACGTTCTACTCAATCGAACACGGGTATCCAAAATACTAAATTACGATATTTCAATTAATTTTGTTTGAACAATGATGTTAATTTTCTTTTGAAACAGAAAAAATACAAAAAGAAAAAACAAAACAAAATACCCGTGATCGAAAACGTTCGAACACACATTTATTTACAGGTCTAATACGAAAAAGAAAAAAGAAAAGACGTTTCGCAGATAAAATCAAAACATCACACAAGGATAAGAATCTAGGGGTGGCAATCCTAAAAAAAGAAAAAAAAAATATCCAATCCCGAATCGACAAATCCTCGGAAATAATTTAAACAACAAAAAAAACCTTCCAAAAAACCTCCCTCCCAAAATGAAAAGAACAAAGATTACTACAACCCGATCCAATTTATTATTTGTTCATCATTATTTGAGTTTATTGCGCTTCGTCATGTATTTTTTTTTTAATAAATTCTCTACACCACAAGGATGCTGACACGTGTTTTACTCGCGACGTAACAATTATTAATAATAACGATTATCAATAATTATTAATTATATTCGTTTATATTAATAATTTGTCTATCTTTTTTAATATTTATTTTTACCGCTTGTTTCTTTAAATTATAGTAGATACACGTAGAAAAATTTATTTATTTTTTTCAAATTATTCTAACTATTATCAATCATAGAGTAAAAAAATGATACGAATGAAAAATAATAGACGCGTTGGTAGATTACAGAAGTCTTGGGATGATTCTGGTCAGCATGCTTGCGTTTTTAAGGGTCATACACATCTCGAAACGACGTTTTATTCTTGATTTACATGTTGTGTCCTCGTTGTTACTGAGCTTCTTGATAATGTGACGTCAGGTACCCGCCATCTCACTAGCCTACGAGGAGGCAGAGAGCGATATTATGAAGCGACAACCACGAAACCCCTTCACTGACAAGCTAGTTAACGAAAGGTAAAACACATCATCAACAAACATAATCGAATCTTCACCAAAAATACTACTATACTCTACTCTATACACATCAGTGATACTTTTTCTCTGTGATTCGAAATTAAGAGTTTTCATCGTTTTTGTGATCAATTTATATTAAATATAATATAATATTAATATATTATATTATATAAACAAAACAAAAAAATACAACAATATTTTCGAAGCTTCTTAAAAAGAATTTGATTAAAAAGGGGGGTGAAAAGCGGGATAAAAGTGTAAAAAGAAATTTCAACGTAAATATATTTCATTTTGTATATTTTGTTATTGGTATTTAATCGTTAAAATAAATGACGAGGAGGGAAGCTTGGAAAAATTCGATCACTATGACGTGATTACTCTTATCTAACTATCTATCTATCTCTCTCTATCTGTCTCTCTCTCTCTCTCTCTTCATCAATATATTTCTTAATCGTTATTCTTAAAGAGTAATTCAATTATGGTTAATCTATTATGGTAGTTAGTTCGTACTATACTTTGTTTCCGTACATTTTACCGTACATTGTGACACTGAGAGAAGTTTTGTCTAAGAAAAGAAAAGAAAAAAAAATGATTCGACACACATAATCGCATATTTTTAAACACGTTTACAAATACACGTACACGTACACGTAATTATTTACATTAATGTACACACATTCTCACGTTGGACTGATTGAATACGAAGAACGGACAGTTGTTTCTCTTTGCTCTTCGCACGTAATTTTCATTGGTATCTTTTTATATTTCTTTATATTTTTATTTTTATTTCTTTTTTTTTTTATTATTCTACGATATATACTCACAAATAACATACGTACGAAGGAGTCAAGGGAAAATCAATGGGTAATTCAAGGATGCGAATTAATTGATCCTTTTCGAACCTTATTCATACTTTACTGTCAAATATTTTCTAATAATTTTTATATATTTCTTATAATCCTAAACACACACATTCACATATATATATAAATTATATTGATTTCCTGAATATTGGTGTTTAAATAAAAAAAAGAAAAAGTTTATTTCATTCTATATAACATTTTGAATTTGTGTAAGAAAAATAATTAAATTATGTGTGTGGTGTAAGATTGTAGAAGGAATACGTACGAATACGTGTAAATTAAATGTTGTTGTAAATATTTGTGCTATTAATTTGATAAATACAAAATGTTGAAAGTAAAATGATTGGGATCAATTAAGTCAAATATTCTTGATTACTCGAAGTCTCCTGAACACGGTAGGATTAAATTTAACAACAAGGTAAAGGGATATAATGCACGAGGTATAATATACTTGTATACTTATAACACATGGTCTCTCAGGGGATTGGTTGTTGGGTATCAGGAAGCTTTGTTATCAGAGTTTGTTCTTCTTTGTCTGTCCATCTCTCTCTTTCTCTCTGTCTCTATCTATCTATCTTTCTCTAAATATCTCTAATTTTCTTCTAATTGTCTTTATCTCTTATCTGTAATACTTATTCCTTTTTAACTCGAATCATTCTCGTTGCTCGAGAATTATCAAATTGTCCTCTTTACGTCGAAAATTTGTATTCTATTGTATTTCATTTAATTGCTTTTTTACATTTAATTTTTTACCTTTGTTTTTTGTTTATGCTTAATTTGTGAGTAATTATATATTGTTATATTATTATATATATATATAATCGAGAGATTTAGAATTATTTAAAAAAAACAAAAAAAATACCACATATAAATATACATTGATTTGTAATTTTTATTTATTTATCTGCTAATTATAAAAAGAGCAACTGAGATTCTTTTTTCTCTCTTTCTCTCTCTATCTCTCTCTCTCTCTCTCTCTCACTTGTTCTTTCTTTTTTATTTCTGTAATTCTCTTTCTCTCGAATATAAAATGAAATAAGAAAATCTGAAAAAATCCTCGAAAGATGTGTCCCCTCGATCGTATTCGTGGTATTTCGTTCTAATTTCAAGGTAAGCTGATTCTAATCTCGATCTTCTAAGCTTTCTCTCTCTCTCTCTCTCTTTTCTTCGTCTACTTCAATTACTTTCTTATTCTCTTTAATCTCTATCTCTCTCCTCTCTCTCTTTCTCTCTCTCTCTCTCTCTTTCTCTATTTCTATTTACCTAATTATTTTTTCTTCTATTTCAATCATTTCCCAATTCTATTTCTATATTCTTTGTATTCATCTATTTCAATCACTTTTCTAATTATTTTTGGTCTCTCTTTATCTCTTTTTCCTCCTTCTTCGTATATTTCAATTATTTTCCTATCTTATGTTATCTTTTTCTCTCTCTCTCTCTTTTTATTTGTATATCTTTTTTATTTTCCTATTTTACTTTGCATTGTTCTTTCTCTCTCTCTCTCTCTTTTTCTCACTATATATTTTTCTTCATCTATTTCAATCACTTCGCAATTCTATTTCGTCTCTCTTTATAACTTTTTTCTTCTTCTTCTTCGTATGTTTTCAATTATTTCCTATTTTATGTTATATTTCTCTCTCTCTCTTCTTTCTCACTATATATTTTTCTTCATCTATTTCAATCACTTCGCAATTCTATTTCGTCTCTCTTTATAACTTTTTTCTTTCTTCTTCTTCTTCGTATGTTTCAATTATTTTCCTATTTTATGTTATATTTCTCTCTCTCTCTCTTTCTTTCTCACTATATATTTTTCTTCATCTATTTCAATCACTTCGCAATTCTATTTCGTCTCTCTTTATAACATGTTTCTTCTTCTTCTTCCTCTTCGTATATTTCAATTATTTTCCTATTTTATGTTGCATTTGGTTCTCTCTCTCTTACTTACTTATTTTGCTTCCCTATATTCTTTTTCATCTATTTCAATTTCTTTCCTATTTTCTCTTTTCTATTTGTCTTTCTCTTTCTCTGTATCTCTCTCTCTCTCTCTCTGTGTTTCTATTTCTATCTTTCTCTTGGTTTGAATTTAATCTGTAAAAAGTTTCTGAGCTTTATCTACAACTTTCTTTAAAAAAAAATATAAAAGAATCATATAAACTAAAAATATATATGAGAAAGTTTGGTCTCTTCGTGATCCATGATGATTGATGATGACGATGATGATGATGATGATGATGATGATGATGATGATGATGAGGATGATGATGATGAGGATGATGATGAGCCAGCACACAAGGATTTCCAGGTGTATGATTATTCGCACAGCTCTTCGCGATTAAATGATAGCATTATCCTTTCTAAACAAAATCGCATGGTCGTTCGATATATATTTATATCACCTATCAGCATTTTATTATTTTTTTACTTTTCGATTATTTTTATTACTATGATTACTCTGGCCTACTCTCTTTCTCTCTCTCGCTCTCTCTCTCTCTTTCTTTCTTTCTTCTATTTTCCTCTATCTTTCTATCTCTTTCTATATATATATGTATATGTATATATACATAAAATGATTCACTTCACAGGAAGAACTCAAATAATCAATATTTTACGTCTAATAAAAAATGATTCATATATACCATTTTTTTTCTTTCTTATCGATGAAATCATGCAAGTCTTATAATTAATAATTTTTTTTTATTAGACGCATAATATAAAAAATTATTAGATGTTTACAAGTTACGTGTATCATCTTATATATAAATATATATATGTATATATATTTTCCTGTTTCAGTCAAGTGCGCTATATCTTTTATTAGATCTTTGCAAATTGATAACGAAGTGACCAAATGAAAATTAATATTATATCTTAAATAATTTACTTTTCTTTTTTTTTTTTGATTAAATGCAATTGATAAAAAGTTGAATTTAAAATAAGGATAACCTAACAATATCTTTTTAAGAATATTCATTTTTCAATTGGACACTATATTTGCGATTATTATTGCGATATTATTGACATTCCTATTCATGTTATTTTTTCCCCCCTGTTTTCCTTGGCTGCCTCTCACACGCCACAAAATCCAAATTTTTAAACGTTTCTGTGCCTAGCTCGAAAGATCGACATTGTTTTTTTTTTCTTTTTTATTTCCTTTTTTTTTTCTGGGACTTTGTTGTGTTGTATTTAAATATTTTGAAAAAGTGACAACCAGTGATCCAATTGATTACAAATTTTCTTCATAATTTTATCATCGTTTTTAAATGTGTATATATATAATAATATATGTTATATTTAAACCAGAAAAAAAATTATGATTAATATAATTGATTTTCAGTTGTATCATCGGTCTGCACTTTTATAATGATCGTCAAACTGTTGATTGTGTAAATGCTTTGTAAAAATTTTGTCACCTAAGGATATTCCTAAATTTATTATTTAATTTTTTTTTTTAATTTTTCTTTTTTACATATTTTTTCGTACAATACGAACATTTAAATATTATATATATATGGAATATAAAAAAAGAAATATAATTAATTTAAATCGGATTATATTAGAATATCATTTGTAAAATTGTGTATCAACAGTTTAATGAGACGTATTATATTTAACTAAAAATGAAATGCAAATTTGTTGGAAAGATATTCTTTACAGCAACTCTACCACTTACTTGATCATCGTTTAAAACGATTGATGCAGAAAAGAGTCTCGTGTTTCTCAATCAACGCTTTAGGTATCACATTTCAAATCATTTTATATCTACTTAATTACTTACTTACTTACTTTCTTACTTAATTACTTAATTTTCTATCCCATCTTACATAAAGCTTGCGACCAAGTTCGAGATCGTTTGAACCCTAAAGTACGATCGTGCACGCCTGATTGAACCTAATCATATTTTTTCTCCTCTATATTTATACATTAAAATAAATATAATAAATTTAACAATCTATACAAATTTCGTAATTTCCTTTGAAATTCATTTATTATCACAAAATAATTTTTCGCGTCTTTTCTGTATCAAGCAATATTTTTCTTCTTATTATATATATATCTTTTATACTTTATATTATATACACAATTCATATATACATGGTGGATCAAAAGTTTCTAAATGATTTTTACAAAAATTAATTTATGAATTATTTTCAAATTCTTTTTAGGCTAATATAAAATTTTGTTCTTTCAGACAATGCGATCGTAGATATTCGAAAAAAAAAATTGCGAGCCTAAGAAGTTTTGAGAAAAAATTGTGTTATTTTTATTAATTATCTAGGAACTTTTGAATCATTTATGTATATGTGTGTATAGTATATAGTATACATATATCCTTCAGATCACAGAACGAGAGAGCTACGATCTTTCTTAAGTATATATATATATATTTGGTAATATTTTGGTAGTAGGAAATTTCGTGGATGTAACACGTATGATCGATAAAAATAAACGAACACAAATTATAAAAACTACAAAATTTGTTAATGTTAAAATTAATAAATGACGTTTACATCGACGTTATTTCCAATTAGAGAGCTAGTCTAGTTGAATTTCCGATCGATTTTAATTACATGTGTGTGTATATTTATAAATATTTTTCATGTATATACAGGATACCCCCCAAAAGGTCAGGACCAAATTAATCTCGCAAGTTAATGAAGAAATCAATTAGGTCAAGAAAGTTCATAAGAAATTTATGTCGGAAAACATTTGACCGAAAAGTCGGTGAAACCATTTAGGGATATAAATTTTCAATGAATTTTATTGACCTACTTGATTTCATTTAAACAAGTGTGTATAACTTTGGTTCTGATTTTTTGATATATCCCGTATGTATTTATTTATTGTGTATATAGAGTGGGATATTTGTATCTATCTATATATATAAATCTATATTTATTATTCTAATATTCAGTAATAACCCCTTGTATGTCATCACAACTGCAAGCCAGCATTTTACTTATTACAGTTTATATATATATATATATATAGTTTTTTACTATTTTTATATTACATATAGATATACATATAAATATCTATTGTCACAGTTGCTGCAGTTCACAGTTGCTACCTTCTGTAATTACTATTATTACCATCACTTACTATTACCTATTTATTACTACTACTATTACTATTACTACTATGCCACCACTATTACTATTTACTATTACTACTGCAACTACTACTATTACTACTACTACCACTATTATTACTATTACTACTGTTTTTTATTGCCACCACATCACTGCAAGGCACCTTTATAAACATTTGGGCCTCATGATAAAGAACAACTTCTACCTCCTCTCTTGCAGTTATTTTAATTCTTTACAGTAATCTATAATATATCATGTTTTATTATGTAATGCGCTGCCTTCGCCGCTGCCTTCTTCTACCACCTTCTTCTGCGACTGGCAACTTTCTAATGGGTGCTGAACGGCCGACATATTTTGCAAAATATCTTTCTCTCTCTCTCTCTCTCTTTCTTTTGCCTAATGCAATTGAATATTATTAAAAAAAAAAAAAGAACCAAAATAGAAGAAAAAGAACGTGAAAACATTTTTAGATGAAAATTCACCGTAATTATTTATACGTGTTGAAAAATATATATATATATAATAATTATATTAATAATAATAATAATAATAATAATAATATAATAATAATAATAATAATAATAATAATAGTCCATGAACGTGTGTAGCGAGAATAGGGTTGACACCATTTTCTTTTAGGTTTAAATTTTTTTTAATTATTTTTTTTTTTATTTAGAACGTATAAATAAAATAAATAATGCTCTCATGCATCGTACCGAACGAAGAAGAGAATAAGAATTTTGTCTATTCTTCTTTTCTTTTTTTTTTTTTCCGTTTCCGTCATAAATTCTCAGGAGCTTTTTTCGAATGAATTGTTTTTCTTTTTGTAATTTTTGTTCGTTAAATAATATTTCTTTTTCTTCGTCCGTGCGTGTTGCGTGAGGGTGTTACGTGTCGTCGTGTTTGTTTAAAAAAAAGTTATTTGTTATACTAATAACTAAAAAGTGTCCAAAGTTTTTCAACATTTTTTAATTTTTATTTTTAGAAAAAAAGTGCACGAAAGAGAAGGGAACTCGTTGAATAATTTTGCCAAACAGATTCTTTTTTCAAATTAAATAACGAAAGATCGGATCATCGAGGTGAAAGTAAAGATACCTACCCCCTTTTAACCGTGTATTTTATAATTATTTTCTTATTGAAATTCACAATTTGTTAATTATCTCGCATAATTTCTCTCCTGGGGTGGGTTTCATCAATTTTTTTCTACTATATATTTAATTGAAATTCTTTAAACGGAAAGCACGATGCACGGCTAAGTGCCAAAGTGACGTTTAACAAGTTGAAATAGTAATTCCAATTAAAAAATAATCAAATTAGTTAAATAGAAAAAAAAAATTATATTATCAAAACAAAACGCATTCAACGTGTTAAACGAACTTTTGCTTCCTTTTTCTATTTTTTCTTTTTTCTAATCAGGGTGATGGTTGATTAACAATAATAAAAAAGAAATTTCCTCCGAAAAAAATTGTAAAGCTCGCTTATTATATATTTGTAAAATACTAAGCTTATTATTTTTTGTCGGCATATATTTTTAATCCTCCCTGGTTCACGAACATTTGAAAAGTTCAATTTTTATTCCAATACCTGTTGTTTCTATCTCTTTCGCTCGCACTAATGTGTATATATATATACACGTGTATATATTTTCATATGTGTATATGATATATACATACATTACCACATTGCATACGTCGTCACCGGTTTAAAAAAAAAAAAAATAAAAATCACACAAATTTTGAAACGTGCTGAAAAGTTTAATGATAAACAATATTGCAATGTGTTAATAAACATATTCACGATATATTTTTAGGACATATTATATATATTTATATATTATATTAAATATATATATATATATACGTATGTGTGTTACCGTAAAAAATAGTATAATTCAATTAATTCATGAAAAATCCTAGATCTTGCATAAAATAACTAAACGTTTTAAGAATAACATATCAAAATAATAAACCAATTGTTTTAAAAAAATAATTAAATAAAATACGAATTCACGGGGGAATCGAGTAATTAAAGTATTGTTTTAATTTCATACTTTAACAGGACGGTGTATAGTTAACTCATGATTTAGATGATTATTTCATGAATTAACGGATTTCACATTTAATGGTAACATACATACATCCATGCATACATACATGCATATATATATATAGAGTTAAATTTTATTTATACGTAAATGTACATATATATATATATTTTTTTTTTAAATTTTGTTCTTCTTTTAAAAAACCACTTTGGGTCAGTGGTATAAATTTTTCTAATGATTGGTGGATGGCAGGTGCCGGCCATCTCGCTAGCCTACGAGGCACCGGAGTCGGACATTATGAAACGGCAGCCGCGTGATCCTTACAGAGACAATCTAGTCAACCGAAGGTGGGTTTCCTAACTACCCACCACAGAACGAAAACCTAGAGAAACTCTCTCTATGCACTCATCCAAACAAAAAAATATAGAACAAAAAAATAGAACAAAAATTGAAATGATTTACGTACGATCAGACAAAGTACAAAATCAACAAAATAGAACAAAGAAAAAAAAAGATAATTATTTATTTGGAAAAATTGTATTTTTTTAATAACGAAAAGGAAGAAAAAAAAAAAGAAAAGAAAAGAGAAGAAACAAATGCAGCCCATTCACAATCTCTTTCTCTCTCTCTCTCTCTCTCTCATTCCGTCGTTTTATTATTTTTTTTTTATATTTTTACATTTCACGTTCATCTCGTATTATTTTTCATCAGGCCAACTCAATCATTCTTTGTTTTGTTTTTTTAAATTAGAAAATGTTTTCTTTTTTTTTTTATTGATCATCGGTGGCCAAACGTAAATTAAATTGGAAATTTTTTTTATTTAATTTTCATTATGATTCATAAATAATTTAAAGGTGTTTAATTATAAATTAATGGAAAAAAAATTATATACCGTTCCCAGAGTATATTTGGTTTACAAATAATCTCATTTTTTCATTGATCAAAATTTTTCTTTCCCGATGTATTAATAATCGATTGTTTCGTCGTGGTTCATAGCCAATGATTTTAATT
This sequence comes from Polistes fuscatus, assembly GCF_010416935.1. Classification (NCBI taxonomy): domain Eukaryota; kingdom Metazoa; phylum Arthropoda; class Insecta; order Hymenoptera; family Vespidae; genus Polistes; species Polistes fuscatus. The sequence continues at coordinate 4,635,990 of NW_025112997.1, read as the reverse complement.
AAAACTTCAAACAAAAATAATCTTCACTTAATAAGAAAATTAATTAAATCTTCATTACGATTCGATTAAAACGGAGAACCGAACGTAAACGAAATTCAATTATTTTTATACTCGTATACGATTAAGTATACATTTTTGCATTTTCTATTCCTTTTTTTAATTTCTTTCGCAAGAAAATTAATTAATTATTATTCCATTAGGACTGGATGAAAACGAATTTTAATAAAATTCGATATTCACGTTTGGTCGCTTAAATTTTCACGATGAACCTTTTCATATACATAAATACATAAATGTTTAAATCATCGATCATTAACCATAATTGTTACACTATTAACATCGAAGAGCGTCTACCGATAATCATTTAAAATTAATTCCAACAAAGAAAACATCCAACAACAACAAAATATAATTAATTTTCAGAATGAGACACAAAAAGAATTGCGATTCAAATTCATTTATTAATTTTATTTCAAATCTATAAATGTGGTCAACGAAAAAAAAAACAATATCTTACATATCCATAAATAACGCGGATTAATAATGAAATAAATAATTTATTGAAAGAAAGAAAAACAAGAAATTTCGGTAGATGCTCCAAACGATAGCAACTTTTCTCGATCATTCTCTTTCTCTTTTTTTTTTTTTAATATACATATATATGTATATATTTCCAAATCAATCTAATCGATCTATCTATCTATCTATCTATTTTTCTATCCATCTATCTATTTATTTCTCTGTCTATATTTCTCTATGATCATTAATTGTTATAATAGCACAGCAAATCATTTCTCTTAGGACTTTTAATATGACATGTTGGGAATGCCGAATGCTTCGTTTTTTAGTCACACACATATGTTTCTTTTCTTTTTTTTCTTTTTTTCTTTTTGTTTTTTCTTCTTATTATAGAACTTTAGAAAGCGTCGCTGAAAATACATATTTGAAAATGAATTTGTTTTCCCATTGGGAAAAGTGTTTAATATTCGCATAATTGCTTGCGATTCATAATTCTCTACGTGTTTCTTAAGAGTTATTTTTTTAATTTTTCTATCGATCATTTTATAAATAAAGCACCACCACTACCACCCACGAACAATAACCGTGCACGATAATAATCAATCACAATCAGCAACGATTTTTAACCCTTTTGCATTGAAATCAAATGTTGTTATTTTTCTCTTTTTTGATTTCTAAGGAAAAATAATTTCAATTCGTTTTATTACGAATTATTATTATATATAATTGTATATGTGTAAAGGGTTAATCGTTTGTCACTTATTTTTAGAAAGAAACAAAAAAAAAATATATAATTAGTAGTCAAAAACCGAGCCGCTTTTGGAAATGAATTTACGATGCACGGCCTTGCAGCAGCATTTAGAAAATTCTTAGGGGGATTAACGAATAAAAACGTATGTTTTTTTTCTCTGTAAAATACACCGTAGTATTACTAACAATTATTTGAAGAAAAAAAAAAACTTTTAATTAATTTTGAACGATAATGAATTGGAATTAATTGGAAACGTAATTGCGATTGAAATATCTCTCGAAATATTTGATAATGAATAAAATACACAAAAATTATTTTATGGAGAAATATAATCTATGCGAGAAGTAACAGAATTCCGAAGAAAAATAATGGAAATATAATTTTTGACGAGTCTACGAAAAAAGTTATTCGATGATAGTTGACTTGTCACTTCGTAAATAGATACACATTTTTTTCAAAACTGTACTCCATAGAATATATTCATGGAATTATTCTTGTTTATTCTGAAAACGACTCGCTTACGTGATAACACAATTCTTTTTATTAATTTAAATTAATTGTCAACAATTTTTTAAAAATTTTCTTCCCCCTTTTTTTTCTTCTTTTTATTATTCTTATACAATCTTTCTTATCTATCTCACGATTTTCCCAAATTTGACACTCGACATATATATATTTGTAAATATCACGAATTTAAATCTATATTATTATTCTATAGCACACTCGTAATTTGATTTTCCATTGATCAAATATTCTAGCTCACCTAAGGCTGAACAAATATATAATTTAAAAAAAAAAAAATTAATCAAATAATAAAAAAAAAATAATGAACGAACCACCTGCACGATAATTTTTACGCTTTGTTCGCATGCGCAATATGCAAATGTGTCTCACGAATTGGCATAAGCTCGCTTGAGCTTTCTGCATGAGCTTATGTGTCCACCACCACCACTACGACTACTACTACTACTATTAATTACTATGACTACTACTACTACTACTACTATTACTATTACTGCTACTATTACTACTACTACTACTACGACTGCTACTACTACTACTACTACTCTACTACTACTACTACTATGTGTAAATGTGTGGACGTGAGTGTGTATTTACGTATGGCATGTTTCAAAATGATATTTAACGATGACGATGAATAATGATGATAATGGATGATGATGTATCGGTAAGAAGAAAAGCCGATCATTTACCGTCTTCCGTCATAAGAATCGGTAAGTGAGCTGCATTTAGTTTTCGACGGACATTACTACGGCTTTTATATATTACGTATACTAACCATAATCAATCACCATAGATAGACCATATAGCTAGAGAGTAAATAAAATTAGGCGTTCTCTTAGTGGCATATATCAGTTAAAAAAAAAAAAAAACATACACACGAACAGCTTTGTGATTTTTCAAAAAATCCTTTTCTCTTAATAGAATTTATAATAAATTAATATTATATTTCATTAGTTTATATAATACAATTGTAATTATAAATATTGTTCTATTTATTACGAAATAATTCCTTTATTTAATTATTAATTTTTAAATTCACATTATTCGATAATAAATAAAACAAATACTATTATAAAATATTAAATAAAAGTAATAATATTTACAATATGAATAAATGTATTATAAAAAAAATTTAGATAAAGGATTTTTCGAATTCTCACACATATGAACAGCAGACCCCATAATCGTTGAATCAATATTATTATGAAATAATAAATCTCTTTATCTGATACATAAAATTTTGTCCAAAACAATTTAGGCTTATCTCGATGGCGTACGGACAAATCGGCATGATCCAAGCAGCTGCTGGTTTCTTCGTTTACTTCGTCATCATGGCTGAAAATGGTTTCCTACCGCTTTATCTATTTGGTATCAGAAAACAATGGGACTCGAAGGCTATCAATGATCTCAGAGACAGCTACGGCCAGGAATGGGTAAAATTTTATAACTATATATTTCCATCAAAACCACGTGGGTCGCGTATCCCCATAAATTCCCATAGACAACGATACAAACGGGCAAAATTTTTAACGAAAGTTTAAAATGGATACATCTCATGTGACTCACGTAGTAGCATGGAAAAGTTTGTGTTTAGTAATTATTATAATACATATTTTTATTGTATTTTTTTCTCTTTTTTTTTTGGGTGAATACAACAGACCTACAGGGACAGGAAGACGTTGGAATTCACCTGTCATACGGCTTTCTTCGTATCCATCGTAATTGTACAATGGGCCGATCTTATAGTTTGTAAGACGCGCCGTAATTCGATCGTTCATCAAGGAATGAGAAACTGGGCGTTGAACTTTGGTCTTATCTTTGAGACTGCACTAGCTGCGTTCCTAAGCTACACACCTGGTATGGACAAGGGTCTTCGCATGTTCCCGCTTAAGTAAGTATATCAATAAATCTATTGATATTATTAATAATACTGACAATATATTTAATACGTTATTGGGGAAAGTTGAAATTCAATTATAAACCGCGTGCTTGATTTTTTCAAATTACTGATAAATAATACAAAGTGTAAGGAGTAATAGTAATGATTTTGTTCTACTTTTATAGGATTATGATAGAATAATTGTTACTTTTAAAATTAATATTTTTAATAATTATTTCTATTAATAGTGCTACACGTTATAGGAGTGGTGGTTATTCCGTGTTTGATCTTTTTCCTGTTTAATACTAAACGTTGATACGTAGATTGACAATATTCCCAATATTTTATAATACAAACGATTAGATTTAAAAATATGTATATTATATAAAATTGCACTAACCACACACATACACATACATTGATCGTGTTTTAAATTTTTTATCGTTAGATTCGTCTGGTGGCTACCAGCCCTGCCGTTCATGTTCGCCATCTTCATCTACGACGAGACGAGACGATTTTATCTACGCCGAAATCCTGGTGGCTGGCTAGAACAAGAAACTTACTATTAGAGAGGACACGGGGGGGAAGAACTTCACACACGCAGAGCGCGCGAGCAAATAAAATAGCAAGAACGAGAAAGTGCGAAAGAGAAAAGTACGAGAGAGAGAGAGAAAGAGAGAGAGAGAACGTACGAACGAAAGTGAGAGAGAAAGAGAGAGAGAGAGACAGAGAGGGAGAGAAAGAATGTGTGTGTGTGTGTGTGTGAGAGAGAGAGAGAAAAAGAGAGAGAGAGAATGAGACGACGCATACTCACGCAGAAAAAAATACACCCAAGTTTTAAAAATTAATCAAATTATTCACTCACGTTAAAAAAAATAATAATAAATAAAATAAAAAAACACACACACAGAGACATCGTAAATTATACGGGGCGTGCTACAAACTGGATCTGTTTCCATCCGTACTGTCATCAGATAATCAAGAAAAATAATTATTATAATAATTAACAAGAGTAAATGAAAGAAATTAAATGAAGATGAAGAAAAAAGAATAATTGAACAAACAAATGCAGAACAAATGGTGGTAGAGGTGATTAAAAGTGATCAGAAGGGGGAGGAGGGTCGGAAGAAAGGGCCTAAAGTGAGATGCGAACGTAAGAAATTCATAAAAAAGTAAAGAAAAAGATACAAGGTGAAGAAGCATTAAAATGCACTTCGCGAAAGATGAAACGGATTTCTATCGATGATGAAACGTATTTTCTTAGTTATTCTTTTATCCAAAAGAAAGATAGAGCAAGTATGTTCGATTAGCACGCCCTTATAAACGAGGAGGAACCAAGAATTGGATATACGATGTTGTCAACAAAAAAAAATGAATAAATAATAAAGAAATAGACATGAAATGCAAGCGTTTCGATTAATGTACATATATTTGTATGTACATATGCCTGTACGTATATATACATATATATGTGTGTGTATATTAATCGAAACGCTTGCATTTAATGTCTATTTCTTTATCAATAATATAAATTATATCGGAGAGGACAAAACCAGTACACTTTAAATTGGCACGCCCTGAACATTAATTCACATTATAAGAATGCAAGCTATGATAAAGTAATAAGAAAAATACAAAAATTATATACATAAATATATATTTAAATAAAAATGATCTATGAAATAATAGAAAAGAATTGAAAGAAATATGGGAGTTTAAGAAAAAATAAAAGCGCGTTCGCAGTATTCATTATTAAGTATATAAATAAATAAAGTTCGGTTTTTGAATCTTTTAAATCCCGAGTATGTAGTTATCAATTGAAATCAAACTCGCATCGCGTAGTTTTCATATTAGATTCGAAATCTTCGTTCTAGGAAACGTTGTATTACCTGAACCGGAAGAGAAGGAGGAGGAGGAGGAGGAGGAAGAGGAGGATTAATAAAATACCCAGAAAATAATGTGTTGTGAATTTAATAAGTCGATGACTTTGCAAAGAAATGAGAAGAAGTATAGTTACTAAAATAAATAAATTTCGCTATCTTCTCTGATGATAATGATAATAATAATGATGATGATGATGATAATGGGGTGCATTAAACTTGAAGAATAACGTTATTATTGTCACAAAATTTAAAAAGTTATGATAATGATGCCACAAACGAATCAATGAGAACGAAAATGACGTATTATTTGAAAATACGATAAGAAGAGAAAGAAAAAGAGAAAAAAAAGGGACAAATATATATATATGTATATATATATATGAAAATGTTATCGAATTAAAAACGAATGAAATAGAGAAAATGATGCGATCAAGTATTAGAACAAATAATATGACAACGTTAATATTATCAACTAGAGTACACATACGGGCATGAAAAAAAAGAAAGATAAAAGCAGTGACGAACGTTATGTGTGTGAGGAGAAAAGTGGAAAAGAAAATAAATTCAAAAATAAGATGGACGATGAAAAGGGTTCTCGAAAAAGGAATAGGATAAATAATAAGAACAAAAAATGAAATGAACAAGGAACGAGAGAGTGAAAAAATAAATAAATGAATGAACGATCAAACGAACGAACGAACGAACGAACACACCACATACCACACACACACACACACATTACTACATTCTTACTTAGGTGAAACTAAAAAAGAGAAGATTAAACGAAAAAAGAAAATAATAAAAGATAAAAAAAAAGAAATAATAAAATAAAATAAAATTAAATAAAGAAAGGTATAAATTCATTCTCTTAGTTTTTCATAGATTTAAAAAAAACGCCAGCGGGACAGCTCGCTATAAAATCATTGACCCCCAAACGCAGAACGCCCTGTATTACGAACCCGCGGTCGATCGTTTCCAAAAAAATAAAAAAAAAGAAATAAAAATATTGCGTGTGAATGCCGAATGTTTCAGAAGAGTATGCGTGCGTGACCTGTGTTTTATGCGTATGAATGTACAACTTTTGCTTGCGTGTGTGCGTGTATGCATGCGTACGTGTTTAAATCACAAAATGATTAAACGAGAAGAAGAAGAAGAAGAAGATAAAAAGAAGAAGAATAAGAAAAAGAATGAAAAATATATAAAAAAGAAAAAAAAGAAATTATAACAATGTCAAAGGACAACAAGTGTACCTATTAAAAAATAATAAAAAAAAAAAGTAAAAAAAGTTTTTAAAAAAAAAAAAAAAAAAAAAACAAAAGTAACAACAACAAACAATTGCAACCCATAATAACGGAATAACAACGCCCCCTTCTTTAGAACGAAGGTGACTTAAAAAATACCTGCCACGCGACTTTTTTGGGCCGGGACGAGCCGAGACACACACACACACGCGTGCTATAGATTAAATAAATATAAAAAATTAAAATCGAAATTGAAATTGAAATTGAAATCGTAATTGAAATCGAAATCGTAATCGTAAATCGAAATCGCGTCGAACGAAGCTTTCTCTTCTGGGGTGTCTTTCGTGTCTGATCGTTAAACCGCGCGAACTAAAAAAATAAATCCAAGAAAGAAAGAAAGAAATTGAACGTGTCCTCCCTCTGGCCCTGAGACATTATTGACGAACGCGAATCACACGCACAGATATATATATATATATATACATATATATATATGCCAGACATAAAAAAACAATACACGCGTTAGAAAAAAATTTAAAAAAACGCCGACGTCGTATATTTAAAACAAAACACAAAAGTAATAAATTAATATGATTCCCTTTCATCTTTCGTGGAATGTCGTGCTTCGAGAATGATGGTATGGATTATTTAAAAATAATAACATACACACAGATACGCGCGCGCACACTCACATACACAAAGTACATAAAAATAAATGACACAGAAGAAAGAAAAAAAAAAAAAATAATAATAATAATAATTAAATAAATAGATAAATAAAATAGAGTTGAGAGACGCTTCTGTCCGCCGTCCAAAAGAATAATGAAAAAGAAATTCCGATTGGGGGAATACAGTGAGATAATCAAACGGAGCTCGTTTGTCCTAATTAGAATTAAAAAAAAAAAAAAAAAAATAAAAAACGGCAACAAAATAAATTTATTCAATTGACGATGATCATACGGATAATGATACTGAAGGATTACCGACGATGATATGGACAATTACAATTGACAATGAATGTAAATTCGTTTGAAACGAGCTCTAAAAGCCACGATATAATAATTATATCATCCATCGTCATTCTCGTCTCTTCCTTCGGCGCGGATCGAACCGATTTTTTTGACGACCGTGGAGAGTATGTATCTATCGTTCGACTGATTAATCAAATCGAATGAGATGAATGATCAAAGAACGTTTATTATATAGCCACCAATTGTTTGTGCATATATCATTTCTGATACAATGAATATATAAATACGAACAAGAAAAATAATACAATTAATTACGAGAGATAAATCGAAGAAAAGAAGAGAGGGAAAGAGAGAGAGAGAGAGAGAAAGATTAAAAAAGAGAAAGAGAAATGATTGGAAATGAGAAAAACAAAAATGGATGCTTGCTCGGCGGTCCGGGCCCCAAAACTCTACCCTAAGTGTTCAAATAAAAAGCGAGGTGTATTCTCTCGAGGTGTGTCGTACACGCGTAACACGTTTTTCCTTTTCTTCTAAACCCTCCTTTAAATGTTCTCTCTCCTCCTCCTCCTCCTCCTCCTCCTCCTCCTTCTCCACCTTCAATTCTTCCATCTTCTCCTTGTCATTATCAACCCTTCTTTCAATCTACCACCTTTTCTACTCCACCTTTTCCTCCAAAGGTACGCCAAATGACGAACGCTCTCCCTCGGCTCTTCTTCTTCCGCTTTTGGTTAAAGAAATATCGTCCGTGTCTTCTTGATGTTCGAAAATAAAATTACGTGAAGAAAAGAAAAATGAAAAGAAAAGTGTAAGAGAAAATAGGAGAGAGAGAGAGAGAGAGAGAAGAAAGAGAAGAGGAAGCGAGAGAAGGAAGAGTAGAAACGCGTTTGAACTAACAAAACCAAGGCAGCCATCTTTGAAAAAAGAGAAAATGAGAGAGAAAAGAGGGGATCGGATGGGATGGGATGGGGTGGAGTGTTAGGAGGACCGGCAAACGTGAGGAGAGATCAGGGTCGTTCGAAAATTGTTCTTCTTCTTTTGATTTTCGGTTTTTTTTCCCCCCCCCCCTTCCAATTAAATCGGGTATTTATTATTTCCCTCCCCAAAAAAAAGAAATAAGAAATAAATGAAAAAAATTAAAAAAAAAGAAAAAAAATAAGAAAGAAGAAGGAAGTGTAAGAAGAACATAATCAAGAAAATGAGATAATTAACTAAAATCATTCAAAATGTCCTTCGTGTCGTTTCATCGTGCATACGTTTTGTCTTCGACGATTAAAAAATATAATTGAAAAAAAAATAAAAAACTAAATAAAAAGTAACAAAATTCGGAGAGAAGAGAGAAATTAGAGAACAAAAATAATAAGTGATAATTATGAAAAAGAAAGAGAGAAAGGGAAAGAAAGAAAGAAAGAAAGTGTGTGTGTTGGTCCTCCGTTGCTTAGGTTTTTGATCATTTTATCATTTTTCTTCGGGTGTGAAACTAACAACAACAAAAATTAACAAACAACAACAACAATAACAACAACAAAATTATTCGCGTCAGATCGAATTGGGAGATTAGAATGAACGAAAGAGAGAAAGAGAGAACGAACGAACGAACGAACGAGAGAGAGAGAGAGAAAGAGAGAGCGCGAGAGAGTGAGAGATGTTGAGAAAAAAAAAATCATGAAGTAAATGGGGAAAAAAAAAACGAAAAAGAAAAAAAAATGCAAACAGATGATTAGGTTCCGCGGTTGTCGACAGGGTGTTCCGTGCCCGGGGGGCGTAGGAGCCCAAAAATGCTTTGCTGTCGTGCGCCGCCTCTTTACTTTAGGCTAATAATTTAAATATTAATAATATAATGATAACAATAATATTATAATACATGTTACAATAAGCTATTATTAGATGTAATTATTATATATGGTTTAGTCTAGATTGTGTTGTTGAAGAAAAAAAAAAACAAAGTACGTATAAGCGACAAAAAAAATGAGAGAAAGAGAAAGAGAGAGAGAGAGAGCGAGAGTTAGAAAAAGAGAAAAGGGAGGAAAGTGCGATCGAAGTGAGATAGGTTGATGATAAAATAAAAAAAAAAAGGAAAAATAATGAAATAAAAATCATATACAGAAAGAATGAGAAAAGTGATGACGAAGACAGAGAGAAAGAAGAGATTAAATTCGGTATAACGTGTAGGATTTGCGTGACGAAAAGAGAGAGAGAGAGAGAGAGAGAGAAAGAGAAAAAAAAATTTCGGTCTAAGACCATAAAATTGTGTGGCGGACTGAGCGGGGTATTAAAATAGAAAATAAAAATAAAACACACAATTGCATTTTCCGCTTTACTTTCTCTACATCGGCCGGAAACGGGATTTCCAAGGGCGATGAGAAAATAAAAAATAAAAAAAGAAGAAAAATTTCATTTAAATGGAAAAACGAACATGGAAGTGTGTACCTGTAATCGTTTGTTCTTTTTTGGGGGATTCCTTTTGTTGATAAATATTAATTTTTATTTTTTTTTCCGCACGAAAACCGAATCTCGAACGAATCTTTTGAATGCGAAAGAAAGAGAGAAAAAGCGAGAGAGAGAGAGAGAGAGAAATATTTGTGTGAAAGTTGTGCGAACAAATGCGTGGGAGCGAACGAGAGAGAGAGAGAGAGAGAGAGAAAGAGAGAATATATTTGAGATTTCCGCTCTATTTTTGTCTTCTTTTCTTTTCTTGTTTTCTTTTTTTAAATTTTTATCTCCATTTATAAATCCAAAGACGAGGAGTGAATAATAATTAAAAATAGCATCTTATAAAATAGGAAAGGAAAGATTTTAATAACGAAATGATTACCGATTAATTATTATTATTATTAGTATTATTATTATTGTCTTTTATTCTAGTAATATATTATAATAATAATTATTATATTGTTATTGTTATTATTATTATTATGAATTACTATTTACTAATTACTATTTTACTATAACAACAAACTGCAACACTCAACTACCCAAGAGAAACCTTTCCCATGAAAAATATTAAGTGTGGAACCGTCGACGAGGATCCAAGAACCTGCTTAGCCCGCCACATATATTAAATTAAAAAATTAAAATAATAATATTTAAAAAAAAGTAAAAAAAAAAGGGAATAAAAATAAAGAACGCGAGGAAATCATTGAATGATTAAAAAAGAAGAAAAAGAAAAAGTGGAAAATATAAAAACGAAGACGACGACAAAAAAAAAGAAAAGAAAAGAAAATAATGAACGATGTTTTATTAATATTGTAAATATTTTAAATAATTGAAGACGCGGACAAAACAACAGGATCGTGCGTGAAACGGTGACCCGACGCTTTAGAAGGGCCGCCTCCTTTTGGGTACGGGTCTCCTTGTACTCTTTTTCTGTTTTTCCTTTTTAGCGCCGCATTACGGAACAAATTGCATACACATCAATTAAAAATACGTACATGTGTACACGTACACATATACCCGCCCTCCCCCTCCACATACACAAAATGATAAGATTACATGTAATACATGAAAACTAATGAACATATATATATATATATATATACACACACACACACACACACACATTTACACACTCCTACGAGAATAGAATACAGAGTTAATAAAAAAAAAAAAACAACTGTGCTCTGTCGATCAAATATATCTTCTAATTGATGATTCCTTTCATATTGATTATTCTATAAGTTCCGTTTTCACACATGAAATACATTAAGGATGAAGCGAGAGACATTGTCCAACCCAAGTGTCATTACTTTTGATGTTAAATAAAAAATACATAATTAACCAGTGTTTTTATCTTTCAATCTACCATCTAACATTATTATTCGATTATTCTATGTCAGAATTTGAGAAACGGCAAAGAATACAAAAGTACATAGAAGATAACAAGTCCCCTTTTTTATCTACCTAGATTCATCTTAGCTACAACTAACGGGACCATTAGTGGGCGATAGAAGGTACTTAACGCAATGACGGTAAAATACTACCAAAGAAAACAGTATTCTTTGATAGTATATATAGTATATTTATATAGTAATAAAATTTTAAATAATTCTTTTTAATTTTTAATGTATAAACATGTGCGTGCCTTCAGAAATGCATTTATACATATATTTAAAAAATAGTCATTTAAGGCATTTAAAAAGAAGAAAATCTCTAAGGTTTGTTGTTAAGTCCAACGATAATCACCTGTACAAGAAGAAAACTATATTAATCATACAATCAAGTGATACAATAGCCTGACATATAGGTCGTCCAATTCGCAGATGCATTTTTCAATTGAATTTTTTTATTTTTATCAAAACTCTATCTACCGTTGCAATAAAATTAAATTTAAAAGCGTGATATACATTTACATAAAATATATATATATATATATATATAACTTTATATAAAAATATATAAAGAAAAGTACAAATATTAAATTATTAAAAAAAAATATCTATTAATTATTATAAGATACTTTTTTTAAATTGCATCATATAGAAAAGAAAAATTACAAATTTAATAAAAGACGAGAGAGAAATTACTGTAATATTTACCGAACGTTATTTAAGTTTCAAAATTTAATAATACAAAAACTTTAATATTTCTGACTCTAACTAAATACATTTGCATCTTTTTGACGATTTTGACGGACACAAATTTGGTGTCCCAGAAGATGGAATGGTACATCATCTCCAATTACAACTACAAATTAATGACGAGCAAGCAAGTAATACAATAAAATATAAAATATGACTAGAGAGCTATTTTCAAAAAGTTCGAACTTGCTGTTGAACCTTTGAAAATAATTCAACAGTCTCAATAGTAGTTGCCCTTTCAGCCACATTTAAGTGGGGGCTCTTCGGCATAATGCCTCTCTTTCTTCATGCCCTAAACTGTGCTGTGAGGCTTTTTCTAAGCGCATTTTACAAAAAAAATCGTACAGTTACATTTACTCGAATGCCTCAACAGATATTTGATCTAATCGATGAACCTATTATTAACACTTTGCAATTAAAAAATTAAATAATATCAAACAAAAGCAGAAACTTTGTCACACATCTTATGATCTTACTTTCTTACTCGACCACTTTTATCTTTATTCTATTTTGATTTACTATACATATATAAAAATGAAGTATTCAGTAGGAATTACTAAAGAGCAAAGCGTTAATATACTTAATAGTAAGTAAGTATCCAATGTATTCAACTATCTTCACTTTTTCGAAAAAAATTAATTTTAAGAAAACGCAAAGACTTTTGAATCGTTCGATACTGATTTATATCTCGCGGTACAGAGTATCAGCAATATATGGAAAAAATAAAGAAATATTTAAATAATAAATGAATTTAAAGGTTGCCGAAACTTTGTATATCCGGAGAAGAAATTGTCCACTCTTGAGTGGAAATTAAAATCGCGCGACTTCTCCGGTCTCTACCTACTTACAATTAAATAAACATTCACACCTAAGTATGCTACCTGCCTGTATATTGGCAATATTTAAAAAGAGCAAACATACATACATACCCACCCACTCACTCCACGATTCTCTCACATACCACCAGGGTGCAAAGCCTAAACTAGAGAGCATGCCCCGGGGCACCTCCGACACCCTAGTTCAAACGTGTGTTTTCTAAACTAATGGGAGTACGTACCAATGCTGTAATCGACTGTCAAGGCTAATGATTATTGCAATAATGACTAAAGCAAAATACTAGTATATACTAGTATATGCATACTAGTAATATACAAGTATATCAAAGTTTCCACAAATAAATGCGGTAACTCTACTATTCAAACCGATTTTATATTACAACAAAAAAATGAGAAAAATTTAATATAAATAGAAAAATACAACCAAGTGTATTTTTTTCATATCACACCTAATTCTAGGTGTGCTATACATAGTAGTATTCTAAGTGATAAATAATGTATTATTAAAAACTATCGCGAACGGTGTACAGTACACACTACCTGATACGCACACACAGGTGTAAAGTACATCGTGCAACCACTAGCACAATGACAGCCGCCAATAGGGGAAAAACTTAAAACTAAACCTATACTAACCGTTTCTCACCCATACGAGTAGCACCTGGGCACACGCATAGATGAGAACGCAGAAGTATAGGGGGGAGAAACGGGAGATTAGTATATTAGAAGCTGAAAATCCTGATCTAAAAAATATAATTAGAAACACATAAATACATGACATATAAATACATTTTATAAAAATCATCTTAGCGGCTAAGGACTCTACAATTTTTTGATAAATAATAACTTGTAATATCTATTAATATTTTTAATATCTTTTAATATATTTCAAAACCTCGGACGACTCCTTTCATTAAGTTGGCTGTTCTAATAAAAGAACGGGCTTTGAGCCACCACTTAACTGCCAGAATCTATCCGTCGCGAATGGGTTTGTCTTCTTGCTCATTTATTTATAATATCGAAGTATCGACATATTAAAATTAATCGCGAGTAGATAAACTAAGTACGAAGCAACGCATGTAAGACTTTATTACATGCTTTTCTGGATGAAAACGAGTAAATCAATGCTCGATTTCACCACTACTAACCACGAACAAAACACGTAATAAAAAAGAAAGTGCATTAATTATTTGCATTATTAATTAAATGAATTTAACCGGTGAGACAAGAAAACCTATCCTGAACTAATATAAAATATACAATACAATATACAATTTTCATGAGTAATTCCAAAAAAAGAATTACTCATGTGCTCGTCACTAATTTATTGGAATAATTACAACCAGTAACTCGTGCCGATTAGGACCTTTCATCCTCGACATGATTGAGCACTGGAGGGACTTTAAATTTTTTAACTCACTGCGTAAGAAGTTCTACGATGGCTCCAAAACACTCCTACTTCGTAGCAATTATTGTGATCTGGCGATCGAAGAGTTTCTCGGTTTGGTATTAAAGAAGATCCATCGAAGATCCACCGAAGATCCATCGATGATCCATCGATGATCTATCGAAGAATTCATCCCACATCTTTGATAAGGTAGAAAGTCCGTCATCATATCTGTAAAATAAAATAAATAAAATGATAGTTACATGTAATATGATCCAAAATCATATCAAACAAAACGAATAAAATGTTAATAAAAATGGATACTTACAATGCATTCCAATGAGATGAAATTCAATTGCACCATGGCGATGCACCTCGCGTGAATCTAAAAACGCGGTATAAACGAAAATAAGAAACTATAGATGAGTTTCTTATCGCGAAACCGAAATTTTATTATAGGCGAACAACACTGGCTCTAATTCGCGTATGATTTAATTTATTATGCGCCCGATCACTGATTCTACAACTGCTTCCAAAGACTGCTTTGCACACAGTCAATGCAAGTAAAAAATCTTCATTGATGCACTGACTCTAATACGCGAACAGTCTGTGCGACTGTTTAAAGATAAAAATACAACTTTTCTCGAACAAAGTCTAATGCAATTACTGCTTTGGTCGCAGTCAATTTAATATAAAAAATTTCTAATACAATCGCGTAACACGAACGAATTGAAATGAGCGAACGAACGTGCTTCTAATCCGTGATTTTAATTATATTCAATCGATACAACACTCCCGTATATTGCTTCGCGCACGATTGCAATCTGAAACAGAAATAAAAAACAATACTATTATCATTACTATTACTGAAAACAATAAAATGTTTGTTGAATTATTAAATACAAAAATATACTCACTTTGTACCTCCATCGATGTATGCACGATGGGTCTCCTACCCTTAGGATGACGATGACAATGCACTAACACTGATTCTACAACTGCATTACATGCAGTTAATTCAATTAACACTAGATTAATGGACTAACAATAAACCAATTTGACTCATATCAAATTTCTTTGCTACATATGCTACATATATATAAAATTTTAATATTATTTTTTAAAATATACGTTGATTTTTAATACCATAATGAAATATATGTAAATATTAATTCCTCCCCTCTACCCATTTCTTCATGCAAACAATTTTTGTAAGTTTTTAAAAAATAGTAAATGAAACAATAATGAAAAAATCTAGTGTTAAATGAATTTCCAAATGAATTTAATTAATAAATTATAACACTGTTCCAACGATGATCTGAAACAAAAATAAAAACAAGATTATATAGACCATTGATATAAAAACATTATTATAATTATTGAGAAAATGTTTAATATAAAAATTGACTTACGTTTATTCTTCAGTGATGAATGCACGATGGGTATCCTACCCTTAGGATGACGATGAGCACACGTTTAAACCGAATGAAAGAAACTTACGGAGTTTCTTAACCGAGCAAACGAAACTTTTACATACGGCGTACAACACTGACTTTACTTTCCGATTCTTTTATATTTTATTTATCGATGCAACACACGAGTACTTCATTGCCTACGCGCTCGATTGCAATGATGTTCTGAAACAGAAAAAGAAAAGAACAATTAATGTCATCGTCGTAATAAAAAACCATTGAAGTTATTATAGAAATTTTTGATAGAAAAATATACTTACTTTTAGTCTTCAGTGATGACTGCAGGATGGGTATCCTACCCTTAGGATGACGATGAATAAAATAAAATTAAATAAAAGTCTGAAAAGCTGAAACATACTAAAAATTATATTACATACAATTAAATATTACAATATATTTCCTGAAATCATTCCTGAAGGCATTGCACACTTTCAAAGATATTTTATCATAAAGAATCAATATAAATTCAAGCAAAATTAATTGCCTTAATCTCACTACTTGTATAATATTACATACAAAGTATGTAATGTTATTGAAAATATTAATTGGAAATTTTTTAAGTTATAATATATAACTTGATAAAGAGTAACCTAAAAAATAAAACGTTTTTATATTATTCTATCTAATAAAAAACTTATTAAAGTATTTAATGTTAGAATATAAAAGTATTAAACGTTAGATAACGTTAGAAATAAAATCAATAAATAGTTTAATACGTCACGTTCGTTAGATCTTTACTCGTTGAAGGATGGAAGGGGAATGGAGATCTCTCTGTGTATATCTCGTAGAGGTATCGAATGCTCGGTGCTTGGCTGTTTACGTTTTGTTTTCGGCGGTTATTCTTCTGTCCTCAGCTCGAGAAATTCCTGGAAATGTACACACACATTCATAGTTGCCTGTAGGTCGAATGTTTTGTTTCGTTATTCTCTCTCCCTCTCACACTCTCGTTCTCACTCTTTCTATACATTTGTATATAGCTTAAAAAAGGATAACGCTTACCCCGATGAATATGAAGATAAAAAGAGTAAACACACTTGTTAGACTGAGTATATGTATTCCTGCTGGACTCTTCTAATACTCGGTACCTAAAAAAGGAAAAAAAAGATTACATTAGTATAACATAAAGAAAATCAAATATATGAGTGTATATGTACGAGCTACCTATACTTATGCATATATGCCTGTATGTGTGTGTAAGTGACAGGAATCGAATTTAATACGAAATACGATCTTGGAATACATAATTATGAAAAATAATTAATTAGAGCATCATTAGAGATGGTAGTTATTATCGATACCATGAATAAAGCTGGAAATTAAAAGAAATATTAAGTAAAAAATAGTGAGATTTGGCGCGAAGCCGAGATACACCGATGATTATGTTCTCACAGATATCGTCCGAATTTTTTAATATTTCGTTCTGAAAACACTCATGTATGAAAATCTTGTGTCTAGCTATCGTTTGATATATAATAGGAAGGTGTAAAATACTTTTTAATTGCCTGAGTTGAACGGGATGACGCAGTACGCTGGAACATATACACTTGACAGGTTTTCAATATGGAAGCGCCGCTGCCGTGGCGACATCTGTTGCAATGACTGCTTGAGATTTTGCATTTTTTCTATCTATTATAGAAAAATATTAAGTAATTACATTAGACTTTGTTCGAGTAAAGTTGTATTTTTATCTTTAAACAGTCGCACAGACTGTTCGCGTATTAGAATCAGTGCATCAATGAAGATTTTTCTACTTGCATTGACTGTGTGCAAAGTAGTCTTTGAATTAGTTGTGTAGAATCAGTGATCGGGCGTAAAACAAATTAAAATCAAACGCGAATTAGAATCAGTGTTGTTCGTCGTATAATAAAATTTCGGTTTCGCGATAAGAAACTAATCTATAGTTTCTTATTTTCGTTTATACCGCGTTTTTTGATTCACGCGAGGTGCATCGCCAAGGTGCAATTGAATTTCATCCCATTGGAATGCATTGTAAGTATTCATTTTTATTAACATTTTATTCGTTTTTGTTTGATACGATTTTGGATCATACTACATATAACTTATCATTTTGTTCTATTTTATTTTACAGATTTACGACGGACTTTCTACCTTATCAAAGATGTGGAATGAATTCTTTGATGGATCTTCGATAGATCTTCGATAGATCTTCGGTGGATCTCCTTCAATACCAAATCGAGGAACTCTTCGATCGTCAGACTATAATACTTGCTGCGAAGTAGGAGTGTTTTGGAGCCATCGTAGAACTTCTTACGCAGTGAGTCAAAAAATTTAAAGTCCCTCCGGTGCTCCATCATGCCGAGGATGAAAGGTCCTAATCGGCACGAGTTACCGGTTGTAATTTTTTAAAAAATTATTGACGAGCACATGAGTAATTCTTCTTCTGGAATTACTCATGAAAATTATATATTGTATTGTATATTTTATTGTATATTTTATATTAGTTCAGGATAGGTTTTCTTGTCTCACCGGTTAAATTCATTTAATTAATAATGCAAATAATTAATGCACTTTCTTTTTTATTACGTGTTTTGTTTGTGGTTAGTAGTGTTGAAATCGAGCATTAATTTACTCGTTTTCGTCCAAAAAAGCATGTAATAAATGTCTTACATGCATTGCTTCGTACTTATTTTATCTACTCGCGATTAATTTTGATATATCGATACTTCGATATTATAAATAAATGAGCAAGAAGACAAACTCATTCGCGACGGATAGATTCTAGCAGTTAAGTGGTGGCTCAAAGCCCAGTTCTTTTATTAGAACAGCCAACTTAATGAAAGGAGTCGTCCGAGGTTTTGAAATATATTAAAAGATATTAAAAAATATTAATAGATATTACAAGTTATTATTTATCAAATAAATTGTAGAGTCCTTAGCCGCTTAGATGAATTTTTATAAAAATGTATTTATATGTTATGTATTTATGTGTTTCTAATTATATTTTTTAGATCAGGATTTTCAGCTTCTAATATACTAATCTCCCGTTTCTCCCCCCTATACTTTCTGCGTTCTCATCTATGCGTGTGCCCAGGTGCTACTCGTATGGGTGAGAAACGGTTAGTATAGGTTTAGTTTT
This sequence comes from Polistes fuscatus, assembly GCF_010416935.1. NCBI lineage: Eukaryota > Metazoa > Arthropoda > Insecta > Hymenoptera > Vespidae > Polistes > Polistes fuscatus. The sequence goes on along the minus strand of NW_025112997.1, from coordinate 4,616,855 downwards.
AAGTTTTTCCCCTATTGGCGGCTGTCATTGTGCTAGTGGTTGCTTGATGTACTTTACACCTGTGTGTGCGTATCAAGTAGTGTGTACTGTACATCGTTTCGCGATAGTTTTTAATTAATGCATTATTTATCACTTAGAATACTACTTAGTATAGCATACCTAGAGTTGGGTGTGATATGAAAAATACACTTGGTTGTATTTTTCTATTTATATTAAATTTTTCTCATTTTTTGTTGTTGTAATATATAAAATCGGTTTGAATAGTAGAGTTACCGCATTTATTTGTGGAAACTTTGATATACTTGTATATTACTAGTATGCATATATACTAGTATATACTAGTATTTTTGTTTTAGTCTTTTATGCAATAATCATTAGCCTTGGCAGTCGATTACAGCAATTGGTACGTACTCCCATAAGTTTAGAAAACGTGATTGAACTAGGGTGTCGGAGGTGCCCCGGGGCATGCTCTCTAGTTTAGGCTTTTGCACCCTGGTGGTATGTGTGAGAATCGTGGAGTGAGTGGGTGGGTATGTATGTATGTTTGCTCTTTTTAAATATTGCCAATATACAGGCAGGTAGCATACTTAGGTGTGAATGTTTATTTAATTTGTAAGTAGGTAGAGACCGGAGAAGTCGCGCGATTGTAATTTCCACTCAGGAGTGGACAATTTCTTCTCCGGATATTATACAAAGTTTCAGCAATCTTTAAATTCATTTATCATTTAAATATTTCTTTTATTTTTTCCATATATTGCTGATACTCTGTACCGCGAGATATAAATCAGTATCGAACGATTCAAAAGTCTTTGCGTTTTCTTAAAAATTAATTTTTTTTCGAAAAAGTGAAGATAGTTGAATACGTTGGATACTTACTTACTATTAAGTATATTAACGCTTTGCTCTTTAGTAATTCCTACTGAATACTTCATTTTTTATATATGTATAGTAAATACAAAATAGAATAAAGATAAAAGTGGTCGAGTAAGAAAGTAAGATCATAAGATGTGTGACAAAGTTTCTGCTTTTGTTTGATATTATTTAATCTTTTAAATGCAAAGTGTTAATAATAGGTTCATCGATTAGATCAAATATCTGTTGAGGCATTCGAGTAAATGTAACTGTACGATTTTTTTTGTAAAATGCGCTTAGAAAAAGCCTCACAGCACAGTTTAGGGCATGAAGAAAGAAGAGGCATTATGCCGAAGAGGCCCCCACTTAAATGTGGCTGAAGAGGGCAACTACTATTGAGACTGTTGAATTATTTTCAAAGGTTCAACAACAAGTTCGAATTTTTCGAAAATAGCTCTCTAGTCATATTTTATATTTTATTATATTACTTGCTTGCTCGTCATTAATTTGTAGTTGTAATTGGAGATGATGTACCATTCCATCTTCTTGGGACACCAAATTTGTGTCCGTCAAAATCGTCAAAAAGATGCAAATGTATTTAGTTAGAGTCAGAAATATTAAAATTTTTGTATTATAAAATTTTGAAACTTAAATAACGTTCGGTAAATATTACAGTAATTTCTCTCTCGTCTTTTATTAAATTTGTAATTTTTCTTTTCTATATGATGCAATTTAAAAGTATCTTATAATAATTAATAGATATTATTTTTTTAAATAATTTAATATTTGTACTTTTCTTTATATATATTTTATATATAAAGTTATATATATATATATTTTATGTAAATGTAATATCACACTTTTAAATTTAATTTTATTGCAACGGTAGATAGAGTTTTGATAAAAATAAATAAAAAATTCAATTGAAAAATGCATCTGTGAATTGTACGATCTATATGTCAGGCTATTGTATCACTTGATTGTATGATTAATATAGTTTTCTTCTTGTTACAGGTGATCATCGTTGGACTTAACAACAAACCTTAGAGAATTTCTTCTTTTTGAATGCCTTAAATGACTATTTTTTAAAATATATGTATAAATGCATTTCTGAAGGCACGCACATGTTTATACATTAAAAATTAAAAAGAATTATTTAAAATTTTATTACTATAAATATACTATATATACTATACTGTATATACAATAAATTTGTCTTATGATACTTAAGTTATTACTGGTATTACTGTTAGTCCCGGTTGTAAAATTTTTAACAGAATTTCTTAGAAGTTATACTGCTATTTGGTTAGTCAAGAATTCTTATTGCATACATGATATATTTTTTGCTATGCGTACATCATAAAAATACATACATTTAGTCTTAAGAACTAGTTTCTTAATTTTTAATATTTTTCCTAAAAATTATAAATTTAATAAATGAACCTACAAATTTATATTATTCCGCATCTGTAACTTTCCATCTTGCTTGTTCCATTTGCGGTCTGGATTTACGTAAAGCCTTCTTGCGTAATTTTATAATATGCGTCTGTAGTTTTCCTGAACTTTTTAGTTCTTCATATTTTGATATCAAATCCAAGACTTTCTTTTCGGCTATAATTAAAATATAAATTATTACAACCAGTACGACAATTCAAGTTTAAAGCTTAAGAAAAGTAGAACGAAGTAAAAGAACTTACATTTCTTTTTGAAAATAGGTTTTTGTCCAGATTTGGCAGCGTTCATTATTTCTTTCCTTTCTTGAATTTGCTTTTCTTTCTTCATGTTCATTCTTTGCTGTTCTCTTAATTGATTTTCTAACCGCTGAATAAGATATTTGATCTTTTTGATTTCTTTTGGATCATCGGTCTTCTTCAACTCACTTTTTAAAGTAACTAAGTTGTTCTCTTTTATTTCGTTGATAAAACTGTATGCATTTTTAAACGCTTTCTCGTTAAAGTTACCAGATAAACTGTCGAAGCGTGGATCTCTAGGTATATTCTTTTTAACCTGTATTACTTCCCTAAATCTTGGTACCTGTTTCTTCGTGGACATTTCTCTAGGTCTGTTCTTGTTTTCTCTTTTAAAAGGTACTATCTTTTTTTTCCGAGGACCAAATATTGTTTCATTGTACACCTTCGTGCCAAGTTTTTCTTTTAATTTTTGTAAATCTTCGAAACTCATATTTGCCAATTCTGCACGAATTTCTGCCTATGATTCATTAAATATTAAAAAAGAAGAAATTTATAATAAAATTAAATTCATGTAAATGGTAAATGGTAAACATAACCTCCAAAAATTCATTACATTTTTCTCTGATAAAAATAATATAAAACAAACTTGAAAAATACTATAAAAATCAGCTCACCTGATTCTTATCATGGTCCAGAAACGAATTTTCTTCAACATTCATTTTAAAAACAAATAAATTTAATAACAAACACTTGTAAAATATAAGAAACAACCCATGCACGACTCGCACGCATGCCACGGTGTTTATATTTATGCATAGGAATCTGTATTATCGACATGCAGTTGAATTGTTGCAATTTTGTAAGGTGAAACTGAATGCATTTAAGATGGTGTAGTATGTACCTTTTTAAGTAAAATCACATGAAATTATTATACAATTCAACATTTTTCCACTTATAGAAAATTGACTGATGTGAGCCAAAGAATTAGGTATACACATAGAACACACACATGTTTACATTACGTATGCACATACCATCATAGTAGGATTAAGTACACTATATAATACATCACATACACACACGAATGTTATATTATATTATGTACACTTTCTTTAAATATAAATGCATATAAAAAGTATTACCAAAACGGCAAATGCATAAAAGAACATTTTATGAATTATTATTATCTCTTTGTCAGAGTTTGAAATTGTGGAGGTATTGTAAAACTTAAATGAATGTTTAGAAGCCATCGCAGAACTTCTTAAGTAGTAAGTGAACAAATTAAAGTTCCTCCAGTAATCATCATGTTGAGGATAACAAATCTTAATCAGCATGAATTACTGGTTGTAATTGATTCAATAATTTATTGACAATATTTATGTAATATGTGTTCAATTTATTGTCTAATTTTCATTATTGAATATTTATGTGATTGATGATTTAGGATATATTTAATTAAAAAAAAAGTACAATGCGATGAAATATCGTAAAGTATTTTTCAAAGTATCTTATTGATAAAGATATATCTATATAAATGATCGAAAACTTTTAACTTGCATCAATCATTTTAATTTGTCAGATAAGAATCGTGATAGGTACGTGTCTGATATTTATTTTAATAATTAACAATTAAAAAATTAGAATCTTTTGGGATGGAATTGAGGGTTATCGAGGTGAAATCTATGTTTCAAGGCTAAATATGAGAATCGTAGATTAGTGTGTCAAACGAGCGAAAGCGAACGCGTTTATGAGAGAAACAGAGTGAAAGAGGGGAAGCGGAGGAAATTTTTAAAAAGTAGAACTCGAGAAAGCGAAAGTGTTTCAGATGTTTCTCTTGCATGGACGACGAAATTATTGAAAGTGAAATTTAAAGCTTTCGAAAACTGATCTCGCACAATATAAACTTTCTGTACTCTTTTCCTTCGTTCCAATGATAGTTTTCTTTTTAAGCAATAAACCTAGTATAATTGTGTTTCTATAATTTTAGAAAAAGGAATAAACATTTGATTTATTTTTGTATTTTTCATCAACTTCAAAGACTTTATTTTTTAGCAAAAATGTAAATGTGGATCATTGAATGAATTATAAATCATAAAATAGTTTATTATGTAAATAACGATGTATGAAATTTATTGATTAGTTCAGAATTCAGAGTAATAATAATAATGGAACGATTTGAATAAAAAATGAAGAATATAATAGAAAAGCAAAGTTGTTATCAATTGTTAAGCCAAAAATTCTGATAAGCTGAAAACGATAGCACTTAACATGATCAATAAAACTGATACGATCGTCGATAGATTTCTCATTGTCAGATCGATTCTAATATTCAACTCAGCCTGTCAAAATGAGTCCACAAAAATGTTCATTCTGTTTTTTAATTTTGTTTGTTACATTCTGTTATGGAAATTTAGAGGATTCCTGGATTACGTCCGAGTTGGATCAGAATAATTTGGAAAATTTTGGGTAAGATATTTATTTAAAAAAAAAGAGCATTTGAATTTACTACTCATTTATTGTTTCATTTTTGTTTCAAATCATTTTCTTTCCTTTCAAATTTTAGTTTAAGTCACAAATTTAAGTTAAAAAAGAAAGAAGAAAACCATCTTACCAAAAAATTAAAAAATACAATAAATATTTATAGACAAATCTGTGATTTATTTTTAAATCTAATTTTATTTTATTCAGACAAGATTCGGTGAACATAAACAAAATTATCGATCAAATCTTGCCGAAAATTCGTGAGATTTTAGTTTCTAAAGGCTTGGAACCGGTTATTCTTCCAAATTTGAATCAAGAAATTATACATCTCGTACGTAATCGTCTACAAAAATAAAATAAAAAATAAAATAAATATTAGAAAATAAAAAAACGATATATAACTATACATATAATAATATTCGTTTAACCGTTATTTTAGCCGGGTTCACTGAATGCAAAGGTCAATCTTAGAAATGGGTATTTACATTACATGACGGATATGAAACGATCAAAAAATGTAACAGTGCAATATAAAAACAAGAATCTTTTTTTTGATCTACCTTTAAGATGGCAATTGTTGAGTGTAAGAAAAAATTTGTTTGGCTTTTTTTCTTTCTTTCTAAATTATTATCATCTAAACAATAAACTCAACAATTATTTTTTTTGCAGATCAATTACGATTTCTATTTAAATCATTTATGGTTGAAAGATCGAGGAGAACTTTACGGTCGTATCGACGATGCCGAATTTAATATTAAATTACAAATGAATCTTGAGAATTACCAGATGATACTTCAAGAATTACAAATCCACAGTATATAGTAATTATTATTTTACTAATACTTTTTTTTTTTTTACTTTTCCGTTTAAGTCTTTTCATTCCTAATTAATCATGTCAAGTTTTAAAGAGAATCTTGAGAAACAATGCAAGAATCGATTATTAAAATAGCAATCAATTATTGATAAACATATTTAAGCGAATGATCGAAGATAAGATAAATATTATTTTTTTTGTATTTTCACATTTCCGTTTCTCTCTACGAACAAATTCATGAACGAATTATTTGATCGAGTCGAAGATAAGATGAGGTTTCTGTTTGAACTTGAACGATAAATGAAATCAAATTATTTCAAAACGATAAGTTATTACATAAGACACTGAATTTTTTCTTTTTATATTTGACGTCAACAATCTTGCATTGCAATTGACATTTTCGAATGTTTTTTTTTTATTTGTTAACATTTAAACGTTAATGTTTAATTGAAATTTAAAGTTCATACAAGTGTGTGAAAATATCATTGGTTTTTTATTTTTTTACATTTTGTTATTATTTATTCATTTTTTTCAGCACGTTCAATATGAAAGTTCAAGGTACTAAATCAACTACTATACTGAATATTCTGGCTAATGCGTTTTCACGTTTTTTCCAAAATCGTATCATAAATTTGATCCAAAATAGTAGTAAAGAACTTTTAATGCCTCTTATTAATTCATTGAATCAAAAAATGAAAAAGCCGAAAAATAAAGTTAATAACTTAATGGATTCGCTATAAAAAAAAAAATAAAAGTAAGAAAATAAGAAATAAAACAAGATAAAATGAACAAATGGGAATAAAGGTAAAACATAGTAATTTTGATTATCACGCGAACTTTCTGTTATATCACTGAAAATAGAAATGAAATGTAAATTTAACAGAGTATGTAATCGATATCTGACTATGGTAATTAACTTAACGAACTGTTTTATATATATTTCAACATTTTTAACCAACGATCAATTTTAATAACACGATCAATTTCGTCTTTTTTAATTCTAAAACAGCGTGCACGCAAAAACAAAAATTGTATTTATTATTTGCATCAAAATTCAATGATCCACATTTACCAATGATTAATAGAAATATTGATTGAATAAATAAAAGTCTTTCTTTTTTAACAATTTTCTTTTCCTTTTTTTCATTTTAAGAAACGAAAATTCAAACGAAAATGCAAATAGTATATTACATAATTTACAATAAAATCAAATCACGTAAGAATTTAGCTTTAAGAATTTAAACATTATATTTTAGAAAATATTCATGATATCAACCTCGTCTTGGAAATATCAGAAGAATAAACTAATATATTCATCCTAATATATCAGATAGATATGTATAAATCATATTATTATTTCTCATCACATTACGTTCACATATATATCCCAGTTCGTGTTAAATTACGTACAGGACGAATTTAAAGTTACGCCCCCGAAGTAATCTGGGAAACCTATCGCGTTTTGAATTTATAAAATTGTCATCTAAGTTCGCTATTAAAGTCAATATGATTTTCTATCTAACTTCGAAAATGATCTACATGATTGTCATAAATAATATCTTCAAGATATCCACACGCACAATACAATATTTCATACTTAAAAAGATTTTATAAAATTATGTTAGCGTATGTAAATAACGTATGAAATATTATACGTGTAGATTTATTAAACCGGTTTTGAATTAATTTTTGATAACTGTGCTTTCAAATCCTGACGCGACTCAATATGGCTTACGGTCCACTTTTCTTTGATAAATTCTAACCTAAAGCGATCTTTTCAAATTGGTTTCTTATAGTCATCAATCGTCAACTGATAGAAAAATCTACTAATATTAATAAACTAATGTATCACCATATATAATTTTATAAGATTACCTAGAAAATCGATGTAAAAATGAACGTATAATGGTATATCTTGAAATTATCCTTAACGTTCAGTGATGCAGAATGCAGAATCTAGTACATATATATGTATATAATAGAGATATGTATGTAGTAACTACATATATATCTATACACGAAAGCAGTCTGGTGCAACGATGATTGGACAATCTGCATAGAGATAGCTCCATGAAAATCCATGAACGTCCGGTGCTCGAGGGATTTTCCCGAAACGAACGGTAATCTTGTTTATAGGAAGTATACTGATCGATAGAATCTACGGATATTCTACATAGTTAAAGTAACTCGGCCGTGAAGGTGGATCATTTCTTTTTTTCTTTTTTTAAATTTTTAACATCCACGAAAATGTAAAAGCCGAATTTTGAAACGATCAAACTCTTTAAACTCTTATAGATTTAAAAATAAAACGCAAAAAGAGAAAAAAAGGCCTTAAACCGGATTTGTATAAAAGTTCTTAATTAAATCAAATAGCCATTTTCGAGTGCAAATATTTTCACGTTCGGGGGGTAAGAGGAAAATAAAATAAATGTATTGAAACTGTTGAAGCATGAAACTGAAAAGGGGGTGTAGATTCGAGGTAGGACTCGGGGATTTGCGAAACGAAGGATTTATTTGTTTTTAAACCAGTGAATATATTCCGATACACATACTTTTTGAATGAATACGCCACAGGAATTTTTATTCGTTCTATTTTCATTGAAAAAGATACGTTTATTTATTTGTAAATAGGATTGTTAAAATGAATATTTTAAATACAGATAGAGTGGTTGAACGATTAACATAAACCTTGGAATGATTCGTGCGTGTTCTATTAACTCGTAAGTACTTTGGTAGATATAGATACATGTTTATATTCGTTTGATACGAAGTTCTATTAATTACATCGTAATTAAGTACTCCAGGAAACGTGAGCTAACTCTGGTTGGGTGAAAGGAAAAATCGATATACAACTGATTCCAACGAGCTGCGTTAGTTTGTGTAGGTACAATCCCGAATGTGGTTTAGACATACATAATCAAATATATCAACATCATTATTTAGATAGAACATATTCGGATACAAAATTACATTTACTAATTTTTACTTAAAACAAATCGTTAAATTAATTCGAAATAAATAATAAAAATTACACGTTAACTATACGCATACACACACATAGATGTCCCTCAATTATTGAAATAATTCCAATATCGATAAATAAAAATAGAAATGTAATTGGAGAAAAATAGTAGGAATTTTATAGTTTGTCCATAAATTCTCGTATTTTTTGCTTGGCATGATTACGTTTCGCGTAATCGATCGTGGCTAATACGCAAGCAGACAAGAGTAAACAAGCATCGCATGTACGTCTGTCTCTTCGTGCACAATAGAAACCCCATTGTCAGAGTATATTATCGATCCTGATATACCTGCATGCCTAAGGACTCTGTAACGCATAGCATGCATTTGGGAGGATATTAACTATTCACTGGATGTTCTTACGAAAGTACAGGGACAATCATGGTTATTAAAAGGGACATTGATAAATGTTCCTTTAGATTTCTACTTTTTGTTCTTACTTTATTTATATCTTTTTATTTTCTCCCGTTACGTTACTAAGTTCTTCAATATATTAATTCGTTAAATTATTTCGTATTACATCTAGTTATATAATTTCTTTTAATTTTTATTAACTTTAATTCAGTATCATAACAGATTGGAATATAGAGTTAGTATAAACTTAAATAAATATTTAAAACACGTATATCACTTATTTCCATTCGGATGAAACATAAAAGAAAATCCACACACGCATACACATAAGCATACACACACATGTTATCTTTATGAAAGGTTAAATAGAAAAACTACATAAACATAGTAAACGATGATACCTCGATAAAAGTTCTCTCGTCTAGTTTTTTCTTTTTTTTTAAGTTAGATAGCAGCCTATTCGTCCCGTTGCATCGTATTTTTATTTCTTTTTTTTTTTTGCTTCTTTCCTTATATTTTCTTTTTCTGTCTTTTCTTTTATCTTCCGTTTCCGTTTACTGTACGGCTTTTGAATCGAGGAAAAATCTCGGAGCACAGGACGTTATTAGTTGCGAACCTTTCAAAAGAGAACGAGCGAAGGGAAACGTGAGGGATTTTCATCTCTCTTTGTATTTGCCGACTATGCACGAATTCAGATATGAGACGCGCGTCAGGAGATTACTAGAAGTTAGGTTTGATTATTATGGTGGTACATAGATAACGTATACATGGGGATAGATGCGTATGCAAATACCAACTAGCATAAACGTTTCAAAGATACATTTAAAATTTATATATCTTCGTTTAACTTATCTATTATAGATACTCCACTTATACACAAATTAACAACAAATAAATATATAAATAAATTATTGTTTTTTCTTTTTTATTATTTCATAGACACTTTTATATAATTAATGTTGTTTCTGCGCATGCCAATATTTGTTTATCATTTATCAGCTCATTGTATACTTTAAAACCGTGTTTGAATTTAATGTAAAAAAAAAACAACATTACTTTCCGGTTCATCTAATATTATCGAGTATCCTGCTTTGGTGTATGTTCAGAGAAACAAAAGAAATCAATAGAAAAATGATCAAATATACAGGGTGAGTCGGAATAAATTATTACATCTATCTCTTATAGGACCGAGTCTTTTTTTTCTGTAGCGTTCATTCAAGTTATTCTAAAAAAAGTTTGTCCGGAGGGAAGAAAAATAGGTGTAAACTTTGTTGACAAAGGAGTACATTTATCTTAAAATAAAGATAAGACAATTTTCTTTTTGAAACTTATGTCTGGAGTCAGCATTTATATCCATAGAGATGTATATCCAGGTATATAAGTATCCATAGGTTTCTCATTCTTGTCCATTTAAAGGACAGGGCAAAACAGAACAGGACAGAATAGGATAGGACAGATATCGAGCGGGTTACCTAGGGTTGAGGATTAGAAGTTTGCTGTAAAGAATGGTAAAGAACGTTGAAGCGTATCGAAACACCGAATCGAGCCGAGCCGTGCCGAGCGAGTACCGACGTGTGTTTCTGGGGAGAGAGAGCTACCACGTTTTACGGGACTACTTTTGTATAGCGGAGAAGAAAAATAGAAAGAAAGAAAGAAAGTAAGAAAGAAAAGAAAAGAAAAAAAAGGAAAGAAATAAGGTATAGGAGGGTAGGGATTTACCATAGCTTCGTTCAAGTAGGACGAATTCTTGAGGAAAAAAAAAATTATTATTTGACCTATCGAGAAAAGGAGATGAAACGTGTAAACAAAAAACGATGATGATTAAATAGTTAGGTAGGATGATATTTAAAAGGACTTTCGATTCGGATGTATGTATATCGTTGTCGGTCAGAGGAGGAGGACTCGAGGAGGCAAGTCGGTTCGATGTTGGAGGAGTGACGAAGCCGAGCGAAGCCGATTCGAGCCGAAGAAGGCGCGATGTCCGTTTCGAAGCGGATTCGAGAGGCTAGCATGATTCGTTGTCGTAGAGAAACATAATATATCGGTGAGGAGGAGGAGGAGTAAGAGGGGATGGCGACGAAGAAAAGAGGAGGAGTAGCATGAGGAGGAGGAGGAGGAGGAGGAGGAAAGGTGGAATTGGAAGGGTCGACGGAAGGAGGAAAAGAAAGAAGGATCGTAATAATGAGGAGCTCCGAGAAAAGAGACTACGAAAAGGGTGCAGGAGAAGGTTGGTTGGTTGAAAGGAAGGAAGGAAGGCAGGAAGGAAGGAAGGAAGGAAAGAAAAGGAGAGGGTCTTTTCTCGGGAAACGATCAGTCAGTGTAGTGGTCCAGCGAGAAGGACGAGGACGCGTCCTTGGTGTTTGTTGGTCGAGGTGTATTCATTGAGAGAGGGTAGATTCATCACTGTCCAATACTGTACAATAACAATACAACACACAACCAACAACGATAGCCATCTAAAGACGACACAACTACGACGAAGAGAATCGTTCGAAGAGAGGAAGAGAGAGAGAGGAAGAGGAGAATAATAAGTGGAGTGGTGAGGCGAGGGGATTAAGAGGAGAAAAGAGTTGGACAGTAGTAAGGAAAGAGTCTCGAGTGTATGTGTGTAGAGAGAAGAGAGAGAGAGACCGAATCGAGCCGGGCCGAACCGAGCCGCGCCGAGAGTAGCGTAAAGGCCAAGTCGAGCCGTGCCGAGCTGGGCCGAGCTGAGCCGAAGGTTATATACCGGTGTCAGGCTGCATGAGCAGGCGCGCGCGTCCTATCCTCTTGCGCGCGTCCAGCCGAGCGAGCAAGCAAGCAAGTAAGCAAATAAGCAAGCAAGCGAGCGAGCAAGTAAGCAAGCAAGCAAGCAAGTGAACGAACGAACGAACGAACAAGAGTGTAAAGGAGCGCAATCATTGACCACAGCAAGTGTATCCAAGATCGTAAGAGGAGGACGTAATCGAGAGACAGATAGATAGGAAGAAAGAAAACGAACAAGAAGGAGGGAAGGCAGGCAAACAGAGATAAGAATTGGAATTAGTAGAAGAAGCAGAAGTGTGATCTCTTCTTTCTCGCAGAAGTTGTGTGCGTGTCTGATCGCGGCTGATTCGCGCGCGCGCGCTCCTAGCCGGCCGTGTATGGACGTCGTCACGCATGGTGCACGCACCGAGGAGGACAAGGCTCAAGCCCTGGAATCCGGCTCTCGTTTACGTTCCTCTGCTCGTCTTGGTTATCTCAACTCTTCTTCGTCGGCTAGTTTATCTTCATCTTCTGCGACGATTACAACAGCAGCAGCAGGAGCAGGAGGAACCGCAGGGAACACTACTAACACTACTACAACCACCGCTACCACTACTGCCACTACCACCTGCCGAACATCAGGTAAACGTAAAAGAAAGAGGAAGAGGCGTCAACAACGAACCAGCAACACCAACGACAACGATAATAACGAAAACAACGACATCGACGAGGCCGACGGTCTTCAAACCGTTCTCGAATCCTCATCTTCCTCGGTATCCCGTACTCATACCAATTCATCTATCCTTATCGAGGATAATCTCTTATCATCGCCTAGTGGAAATAACGCAAACACCGGTGGTGGTGGTGGTGGTGCAAGTGCAACCACTGCTGGATCTTCTTCGATTGGTAGAAGAAACGACGAAGGAACATCCCGCCATCGACACAATCACAACAACAACAATAACAATAGTTGTAGTAGTAACCACCACCGTCAGCAGCAACGAACCGAGGATAACGACGATAATACGGCTACTGGCGGTGGTGGTGGTAGTAGTGGAACCCGTGGCGAAGTTGAAGAAGAATACAACAATAACAATCACCATCACGAGGAAGAAGAAGAAGACGAGGAACTGGTGGGCGGGGAAAGATCGAACGAGAGGAATCATCGAAATACAGGAAACGGCTCATCCCCGAACACTACTACTACTACGACTAATACCACTACTACGACAACGACACTGCGTAACGGTGGAAACAACAGCAACACTCGTGCAGCAGCTTCTTCAACTGCTGCTGCTACTGCTTCTGCTGCTGCTTCTGCGGCCGCATCTTCTTCCTCTTCTGTACCTTCTCTCGCCGACATCACGTTTCTCAATCGAAGAACGGCCAAACGATCGGCCAGGAGATGTAACAACGCGAGCGGTCGCAGGAACGCGATGACGATGGATCTCCAGAGGCTGATCAATGAGGTGCACGCTAGACCGGCTATCTGGGATCAGAAGAACGTTAACTATCACAATCGCGACGTCATACTGAAGATGTGGCGGGAGATCGCGAGAGCCTGCGAAGTTTCCAGTGAGTACTACGAAAGAGAATGAGAAAGAGAGAGAGAGAAATATATATATAACACATGCTTTCATGCAAGAGTTCAAGAGTGAGAAAGATGAATGGTATATGGTACGTCGTGTGTACTCTCTGAGTATATATACGTGTGTTTCTGGCTCTGTGTGCGTGTGTGTATATGTGGATCAGGTAAAGGAAAGGATAAGGGTTGAGATTTAACTACATAGAGGACGCTCGTATACGTACAACTTAAGAGAACGAATTGAATGTTTCCTCTATTTTTACTTTCCTAACGAGCGGGAAATTCAAATGTCTAGATTATCATTTATCTCTCTCTCTCTCTCTTACTCATTCTCGATCGTTTTGATTCATCGTAGATAAAAGTATGCGGGGGTGGTATCGTTCGTATCGACGCAGAGATGTTATTCACTGTTGAATTCATGCGCTAGATACTTTGAGATTTGCGTTGGTAGATGGCACTGAGATTCATTAATGAATCGACTTGATTTTTTACGCGCGATATTACCTTTTTTTTTAAATATTTTTGCTCAACTTTTACAAATTATTTTCTTTGTCAAAGGTTATTTTCGCAATTTTTGGCTTGATATTCAGTAGCACATTCATTTTTTCTTTTTAAGTAGGTTCAGGGAAATCGATATATAAGTACGTATGAGCAAAGATATTTACTTTATATTTAGAATTTTTTAATTGCATTATCTCTCTCTCTCAAAGCGTATAATTAATATTGAAGTTGATAAATGAACGTTCATATATAAATTCGTTTATTTTCTGAAAATAATTTATAAAGATGAAGGTATATATATTTTAGTTCGTTTAAGAATAGAAATGATTTAACGAAAAGTTTGCTCTCTTGTTCGTCTTACAAATAAATAATAATCGTACTCGAATTTATGATTGAACTTTACCTTAGTCGTTTAAAATAAATAAGTAAGTGTATATATTAAACAGCACCGATCAGTTTCAAGTGAGACAAACTGCTCGATAAAATGACGAAACGAGCGACCTAGTAGTTGTAATCTTTTAAAAGGCCAATTCGATAAGAAACCATGCTCGTATTTTTTAATCCATTTGCATCAGAAAACAGAAACACAAAAACTCATGAAACAACAACGTCTTTATCATCGATCATTTTTCAATAATTTGTACAAATATCTTATGTTGACAACGTAAAAGTTCAATGCATTTAAAAATCAATAATTTTTACTTTCTCAATTGAATTCAGTATTGTCAGCATCAATTATTATAATTAGAATTATTATTTTCATCATTGATAGCACTCACCATTATTTTTCTAAAAGATGAAAATAAGCAAAATAACGCACGCACAAATAACCCTTATTACTCCAAATGTATCTAAAAATGCAACCCAATTTGTTGCAAATAATCAGAACAATCGTATCTACAAGTGTTCTGTTCTGTTAAAAAACAACTACCAAAAGTGAGCTTAAAAAATTATATAAAAATGCAAATGAATTGAACAATGCTTGCGTTCGTAATTAAAAAAAAAAAAAGAAAAAATAAAGCAGTTCCAAACTATATAATCAAATTTTGTTCTAGCCGACGTCGCGAAATCGAAATGGAAGCATCTAAGAGACAACTTTAGAAACGAGTTGAAGAAGACTTATCGTGGGAAATGTGATGGGAGTTTAGGTGGTGGTAGCGAGCACGATTCCAAGTGGGTATGGTTTAGGAGTCTATTCTTCTTGAGGGACCAAATGAATTCTCGGGTTATTGGATGTGCCCTAAATCAAAATTGTGCGGCATTACGTTCATCCCCCGATGGTACGCAGATCGAACCACAAATAGACATACTTGAGGGCCACGAGGAAACCCAATTTGACGATCTCGATGGTGACTCTTGTCAATCTTTGTTATCAAATGACGATGGTTTGCATCACGTAATGCCACCACCTAAAATGAATAAAATAGGGAGGAAAAGAATTCTTATGGAAGCTATGGACAATGATTATCCTGAGATGGATAGGAAAAGGTATGACGTATTGCAAAAAAGATTGATTCTCAATCAGGAGGAGGAAGATGACACTTATCACTTTTTAATGAGCGTTAAAAATCCATTGAAAAGTCTTCCCCTTGATAGACAAATGTTTGTCAGGTTAAAAATCCAAGAAATTGTTTACAACGAGATCAATTCGCAAAACCATCAAATACGTAGCTACGATAATTCGCAAGACGTTAAACCATTGAAATCTCAGAACGATAATGGTAACGGAAGTACCGGTAATAATGGAAATAACGGTGATGTTGTCAGCGATATGTCGAATCCAGCATCGTTACTACAAAATTGCGCTACCGAGGGTTCCAGTGACGACGCTTTTTTCGGTTAAAAATTTATTTATATGTTTATGTTATTGAACTTGTAAGAACGATAATTTTATTAATAGAGAATAAATGAACGTATTTTTTCAACAAAAAGAAAAACGTATACTATAAATATAAATAGGTATTGAATAATGTGATAATGCATCATATATGAGGCCAAAGTTATTCAAACTTTACTAATTAAATAGTTGGAAATATTGATTAAATTAAGTATGCAGGTACATTGTTTTTAAACTGCTGTTTTTTTTTTCTTTCTATTAAGTGAGTATATATTGAAAAAAATACAATCTACGATTTGAATATTATTATGCAGATTTTTTTTGCATTCGTAAATATATAAAAAATTAATTATTAAAAAATATTTAATATATATTAAATAGTAAATTATTTGATAGTGAAATTGTAAAAAATGTAGTCAAACTATTTGGCCTCTCTGTGTAAAGTTTAAATTTATTTTATTCTTCTTTTTGTTTTTCCAAATGAAGAAAACAGGACGAAAATGTTACAACGAAATATTTGAACAAGACTTGTAAGTACTTACACGTGTAAGTATATGCATGTTACCTAGACGATATAATTAACGAGTTTTCTCTTCGCAAGAATCACGTACATGTTATCGTTAACCAACAACGTTACACGTCTCGTAATTACTTTTCATTCGCTAATTGGTTCGTCGTTATGTCTCAAGAGCATTTTTATCCCGCCCCTCCCCCCACTACCTCAATACTTCCCTCTCCTCTTTCCGAGATCATAGTTTGTGTTTTTTCAATTATGCAAATTACATGGAATGTGAACTTGAATTTTTCGGTGCCAATTAAATGGTTCAAATTTTGCATGTCTTTTAATTATCATTATACTTATTTTTGTGTTTTGTTAGTAAAAAAACGACAAAATGTATTTTATTAGTTCAGCATGTTCGTTTAAGATAAATTAATTCTAACTAACTTATATTTCATTTCAATTTAAATGGAAATGTTTTGTTTTTGGGATGACAAATAGGTCTGGTTTTTTGTGTAGTCCTCCCCATATGAGTATAGCCACCTTTTAATGAAACATCAGAATGTATGGCAGATGAAGCGTGTTATCTATTCCCTGACACACAGCAGCCAGAGCTTCAACTTGTCATTGTTTTCTCTTAGGCACCAGCTGCATTGCTTTCAGCCTTTCATACACTCTCCATCCCTTTCCCCTATTAAACATTGATACTTTTCCAGTCTCCTGAACACATCGAAGTGGTTCATTAAACTCAAATTACATCGAAGATATATTATACACGATAAAACTAGATTTATTTATCTTATCTCTAAGATCACACGCACAAATCCATGTTATGTTAGTCTTTCTACACTTTAAATCATCCATTTCTTTTAAAGTGTCTATTAAATAGATACAAGTTATCTTAATAGGTAATCTTTGAAACTAAACTGAAGTAGAAAACTAAACATAATTTATCCGCTTAGTTCAAATCGAATCGAAAGATAAGGTATATACATATGCTTATAGATGCACCGATGATATATTCTAAAGGTGTATATATACCAGGTGTTCAAAAAAAAATTATAAAAAAAAAAAAATTAAAATCAAACTTAAACCACCTGTTAATGAAAACGCTTATATATGTAGAATGTAGAAAATCGAAATCGTGATGTACCAGTGACACACCATAGAACGAAAAGCAAGCAGTAACGTTGAGGCAGAGACGAGCCTTCAGAGACAAGTAGTGAACACCATTGTATTACCTCGACGCCGTTAAACTCGTCGAGATAACGTCGTTCGACAGCAGTTTGCACTAGTTCGAGGATACTATGTACACCAAACTTCAGCTTGTTATTATTATTATGCATCTACCTAGATACCTAGTACGTTTAACGAGCTAGTTATTGGACATCGAAGAGGCTTCGGTATATAGAACAGACAAGCTGTTTAAATTTCATTAAAATGAAACAATTTACGTGTTTAGTTATCGAGTTAATACTTGTTTTTTGTTGTTGTTTTGTTTTAATATTCTTCTCAACAGATTTTTAAATACATTAGATCGGTATTTGTAATGAAATATTTATGAATTTATATTATCATTATAAAATATTTGATATCCGTGAATCAATTAATTAGACAATGTTTAAATTATCGGCTCAACATGTAAAACGATAAAAAACAAAATATGTGAATAATTATTTAATAAAATATCGATGTTAGCATTAATAGGTAACTTGAAATTACCGCTAATTCATAGAAGCGGGGTGGGGGCTTCATTACCATTTAAAAAATAGAAAAGTATGAATAGTAATAGGGTGAGATAAAATGACGAAAATAAAAAACTAGAAACAAAATATACGAAGAAAATGATATTAGAGTGAATCAATAGTTCGTGCGTTTATTGCGTTAGAAATTATGTTATAAACTGCATAATGGATTGTTTTTTTTGTAAAATTTACTTTGAAAATATTATTAAAAAAAAGAAAAAAACGTCACGAACTTTTAGTTCACCCTAATAGAAAAAGATAGTGATAGGTAAAGTATAAGGCATGGAAATCCAATTCTGTGATATATTTTGAGATATCCTTTCATCGTTGATTTCCTTCTCATTCATTTGGTCTATCTCTCTATTACTATCTAGGTCCTTAACAGTGAAATTCACGAAATAACGAGGTAACTTTTCGTTCGGGCAAAGCAACCGTGTCGTCTAGACGGGATGTACTATATTTGCACGGTATATTGCACCAGTTGAATACGTTATTCGAAAGTCTACCTCGGCAGTGTGCTCGACAGACCACTCGGTTTTCCATACAAAAGGGGATTAGCATCGTCTTCTTTCCTTCTCTCTCTTTTTCTTTTTCTTTTTCTTTTTATTTTTCTTCTATCCATCTTCTTTCTCTTTTTCTTCTATCTTTAAAAAGCCATGGTGTTCTCTCGTTTTCTATTATTTTCTAACATCTTTTCCCCCGGTGTTACTACTACCACTACTATTATTCCATCGTGAAACCACTATGACGTCGTGGTCTTATGGTTTCTTGCACGACGACAATGCACGAACTTATTCTTCCACCCTTTTCTGTTTTATTTATTTGTATGTTTTTTATGGGATGAAGGATAAACGTAGATAGAGATAAAGTGTAATGAAAAATATATACGTGATTGGTAGTTTGTTTGGAAATATAATTAACGATGCATGAAAAGTATGATATATTTTTTAAAATATTATTTGATTTTTATATTTTCTTCGTTATTTCTCGTTAAACTCGTTAATAATTTTTCTAAAATTTACTAAACGAATTTGATTTGAAGAGAACAAAAAATAGTGATATAAGCGTTAAATTATATTCAATTATTTTAATAACGTAAATTTCTATTTTTTCATAATTCGTTGTTTAGAATATACGATTTGTAATATCATATGTATTGATCGTTAGATTCAAACTAAAAAAAACGGGAAAATATTTGTTTGATTAATGTATTAAGTATATAATACGCACACCGAACGGTCTCTTTAATGATTCGTTTATATCTAACGTTTTTCTTTCGCATACATTTTTATAAACATTGTCCTTCTTTATTAAACATTAGAAATTCGTAACAATAGAAACATGTAATGTTAAATATATATTTTAGAATATTTTAAAGATTTTTTATTTGTTAGAATATTTTGTAAATTAGTAATTGTTCGGTGTATCTGTATTCTATCGAAGTTTTTGACACGATTTTTTTAAGAAATGGCAACGATCTCAAACGTACAAATGTTTTTACTCATTCGTTCGTATTACAATTAATTTCGTTTTTTAATTAACGCCTTTAGAATATTGTTTCTTTAAATTGTTCGTTTCATCAGAAAAACAACTACCCTTATTTTTAACAACAACAACAACCTGACATATTCTGGTAAGTCCTTTGTAATCAATTATTCGAATGTCTTTTTATTTGAATATTGTATATCCATGTTTCTTGCAGTAGTTCATTCCCGAATATTTGTCATAAACTGGTTGTAAAAATTATACAAGTGCATTAACAACATAATAATATGCTGGAATTTTTGAGAACATCATTCAATTTGTTAATATTTTACATCATAGATAGATCATTTTTAAATTAGTTTTTTTTTTTTTAAGAAACTTTTTGGACCGGTAGTATAATTTTATGAATTAATAAATAATTTTATTAGTATGATAGATTAAATTAGATTTAAAAAAAAAGAAAAAAAAGAAAAAAAAGAAAAAATAGGATTATAGTAGACGTGAATTTGAATATAAAATTTTAAAATCACTTTAGCATGGTAGAAGGTTAACGGAATAATTCGAAACAAGTGGCAGAAGTCGAGTTAAGTGAATTTAATTATTCCTTATGCTTTTAGTTTTACTTCGTAAGATCACATATAAGATGAGATAAGATATAATATTTTTCCATAAAACTTTTCATATTAACGAAATAGTTTGAGATAATAGGTAATACAGTTTAAAAGTAAATTTAAATCTTTCTTATACTTTTCGTATTACGTTAATGAGATATCGATGATATGATAAAATATAAGTACATTATTTTGTTCGTAAAACTTTTCAAATTAAGAAAAAAAAAAAATATATATATAATATAATTTGGAATAGAAAAAAAAAATACGAATTTAATTGTTTCTTATTTTTTTAAAGTTTATTCCTTTTCTTTTTCTTAACAGATAATATAAACGATTAGATCTATTTTTATACTTCTAATGTTCGTAGATAAAACGTAAAAAACAATTTAATGAATTTTGTTCATAAAATTTGACGAACAGGAGGAGGGGGGGGATAGAAAAATTGAAAGAAAAGTATCACGAAGGTGTTCAAAAGTAAATTTGATTATTTATTACGTTTTTATTTTTCGTTGTACCAAGTTAGGACACACACACACAAACACATATATTACATAGATACAGATAAGAGTTAAAGGAAACGTAATTTCGAAGAGGAGGCCTCTTCTTCTTCTCTCGAGAGTAGCACGTGCCTTTCTTTGAAGTCGTATAGACGTTCTGCGGAATAGAAAACGCGTTTACCTTTTGTCTGGGAACATCGGAGTTTAGATATGTATGTAGATTTTTATATAAACATATATATATACACACATATATTTATATAAAAAGGTAGGAAAGTGAAAAAAAAACTTGTGGAGACAAACCGAGTGAGAAAAAAATGAGAGAAACAGACAGAATAAATGTGGATACGTGTACGTGTACGTGTATGTCTGTGTGTGTGGGAGTGAAAACTATGTGTGTATGTGTAAGAGAGAGAGAGAAAGAGAAAGAAAAATGTACATCTGTGTGCACGTGCGAGAGACTTTCTTTGATCACGAAGTAAAATGCAATCACATCCTACCTCTTTTTAGATTTCTATCTTTTTTTTCTTCTTCTTCTCTTTTTTCGTCATTTTTATTTTTTCCCTTCCTTCGGCTTTTCTCTTTCTATCATTTTTTTTTGTTCTTTTTTCTTTCTTTCTTTTTTTTTTTTTTCTATATCCTCGAAGCATTTGCAAAGCTCCATAAAAGGGTTCATCCTCCGTAACCCGCGGCTTTACGTTCGATAACATCTATCTACAGGGTGTCTGGTAAATATCCGAACGAGTAATGTCATTTATAATAAAATTCATGATATTATCCAAATTTTGATCGTTTCGTAATATAAACGAATTATTTTTTCGTCATTGCGATATAATAATACGATATATAATTTTTAATAATATTTATTACCATTCGTTTCAATACTTTTTGAATATTCATTCTACTAATTGTATTAAATATATTTACATTATGTTCACAGTTGCATGTTTTCAAAAGAGAGAAAAAAAGAAAAAATTATCCACGTTAATGAGTATTAACGAGGATAAGTTCTTTTTTTTCTTTTTTCGAGATATTTTTCAACGTCCAATCATGAAAATGCAAATCAATGTTGGTAATGGTTGGTTTCTTCGATGGATCGGGAGATTAGAATCAATGCTTCTGGTTTTACGGGCAAACTTGTTTCTCAAAGCTAAGGGTGACGGGGAGTTAGAATAGTTGGGTGGAGGCGGGGGGCGGGAGGGGGGAAGGAGGAGGAGGTTGCAGTCGTGCACTCGTGTCGTTAACTCGTCAACTCACGACGGGACGTGATCGTGAAAGAAGAACAAAGTATATAAGTAAGAGTAAATATATAGATTCATTCGTTGGAAGTGAAAAAGTAAAAGAGAATAGAAAATAAAAGAAAAGAAAGAAAGAAATAAAGAAAGAAAGAAAAACTTTAAAGGATCGTCTCACTCTCTTTATCTTTCTCTCTTTCTTTCTTTTTGTAACTGGCTGATGCTGGTTGGTTGGTTAGTTGGTTGGTTGGTTGGTTGGTTGGTTGGTTGGGTGACTTTACCGGTCCGCCAACGTTCCTTCTTGTTGACTCTTGGTGAACATTTTATAAGTGAATTAATTTGTGAAATAAAAGAAAGATGATTGTAGAGAGAGAGATGGAAATAAAATGATTGAATTTATTTGACGTATTACGTTTTACGATCATTTGTTATACGATAATTATTATAATTAATTTTTGTTGTTGTTGTTGGTATAATGAATAACAAAAAAAGAACAATTTTTGCTGATTTACAATTTGTGTATTTTCTTATAAACTGATTCGCGTTTAATGAGAGATAAATGGGGTAGGATATAGGTATAATAAAGTTACTAGAGGATAATGTAACTAACTCTTGATACTCTAGGTAGAATGGTATTATCATTCACCACTCGACTGGCTTGATAATAGAAACGATTAGATATTACGTATTATAGTTAGTTGAATATTTTTGTTTTGTTTCTAAAGAAGTATATACAATTAAATTTCATATTATTTCGATCGATTGGAAATTAATTATGAAATGTTCTAACAAATCTTCGATTGAAATACAATGAAAAGATTAAATCACGTTATACTTATGTAAAATATAAATTATCGATTATTAGAATAAAATATAACGAACGATTCGAAAATCGTATAAATAAAAAAAAAAGAAATTTATAAAAATGACGAGAGCCTATTAATTTGATAAATTATTACGAATATTGTTACTGGGTTTGGTACATAATTTGGGTCCCAACTCGCGTTGCAATCATGAACAATAATCGTAATAAGAATTTCTCAGTTGAATAATAACCGACTCATCATCGTCGCTAATTAGCAACCGATAAAAGTTCTTGAAGAATTTTTTTAGGGAGGAGGAATTACGACGAATGGAAAGGAAGAAATTCTGGTCCTTTCTCGGTTGGTCGTAAAATAAGATTTAACTGGCGCCACCCTCATGGTATGCATGTACTCATGTGCTTGTATATATACATATGGATGTATGTATTCATGCTTGTGTATATACATGCATGTGTATATGTATATATGTGTGCACGTGTGTACGTCATGGCATACCTAAACTCTTATGTGGCCAATTGGTGAAGAATATTTTTCGTGTTACTTTTCGATGTAAAGAGTACAAATGAAAGAAATAAAGGAAAAAAAAAAAATAAAAATAAAAACAAATAAAATAGGAGATAAAATGGTAAAAAAGAGGTAAATAGTCGTTAACGTCGATTTATCGAGGTCCCGTTTGCGAAATTTACGAAAATAAGAAATATTTTCCTTTTTATTCCTTCTTCATCCTATTTTTGTATACATATTGAATAAGGGAAAAAGATTGTTCGTATTTTTTATTTTTGTTCAGATCTTTCAATAACTTTTAAGAATGATTTTTGGTGCTGACACGCGAAATTCGATCGAAGGATTATTATCTACGGTCTTTTATATTTTTCCATTCCAAAGTGAAGTATTTGATTTTCTTTCTTTTTAAATCCTGGCGTTTCGCTTTTTTTTATCGTGTTTTCTTTTTTGGGGAAGTATTTTAAAAATTTATTCGAGGACGATTTTATTTGCTGACTCGTGAATTTTGATCAAACGATCGCAGAGAGGTTCCCTTTTTCTTTTTTACTCTTATCAAGTTTTATTATATTTCTCCTTATTGTTTTATTCGTTTAAGAAAATATATTTTAACAAAGTAATCAGTAAAATGATCGCTTTTGTATTTTTTCTCCCACAACATATTTAAAAAATTGTTAATCTGTATTTTGTAAAATTAACGATTATAATAAAGTATGTTAATATAATATTTAGTTTATTTTTCAATAATTTATTTGTCACAAATACTTGTTATTTAAAGAAAGACAGAGTCAATGTTAGAAGTTTTATTTGCCCAAAAGTTACAGTGAAATAATTATTAATCATTATTATAATAATGCAAAAAATGTTGACAAGGGATTACGAAGTTTTATTTAATTACATCGCTTAAACGGCGAAAGTATATTATTACAAGAGAAAAGCAATGGAGAGGATTGTGAGAAAGTATGGTAGACATTAACGTATCGAACTTTATTGAACACGCTCGTGAGTTCGATCAAGAAACTCTTGAACTTTTCCAAATATGGACACTTACCTTACGTAGTTGCATTCAAGAGTTACATATTATCGAATAAATGGCGCGAATTGGGCTAACATAAGTTATGCACAAATTTATCTACCTTCGGTGATCTTAAATAAGAAATGTTGTTTCTTTTTTTTAATTTAAGTATTTTCATTAAAAAAAAAAAAAACAAAAAAAAAACAAGAAAAATAATAAATTAAATAAAAACGTAAACACACACGCACAGGACGGTTTTTGTTTTTTATTTTACACATATATACATATATATATAATATAATATATATTATAATATATAAAATTGTTAAATAAAAATTCGAATATATATTATATTTTTAGTAAGATTTTCTTGGAATCACTTATGTTAGATTAAAAGGTGATAATATCAAGAAAATGAACAAATCCTTGGAGACTGAGAATACTGGACAGAAACATATTGCTACCATAAAACAGTTGACTGTCCCCAACTCTTTTCTTCTCTCGTTTCTGGGACTACTCCGGACGAGGTGTGGTCGACCCATTCGTTTAGAACACTATGGTGTACCATCTCATCCTTCTGAAAAAGAACAAGAAAGAAAAAAGATAAAATAAGGTGCAACGTAAGAAAAGAACGTTGGAGATAAAAGTAAATCAAATCTTTTCTTCCATTTCTTCGAATGAACAAAAAGAATAAGAAAAATACAAGATTTTTTTTCTATTTCTATCTCTCTTTCTTTTCCTGTGTCATTCAATATACGATAACATTCATTTTTGATACTGGAACTTCCAAGAGAAAAATAATCGTATACGTCTATATTCATTTTATTTTAATTTATTATATAATTTTTTTAATTCTGACGTTTGATTAAAAATTGTTAAATAAAAATGTGCTCATTGTTTTAATGATCTATCATTTCTTTTATTCTCTCGTATGAGAAGAGGTTTCAAAATATTCAAAATCAATTTTGTTATTTTAAATAGAATCATATATTTGTTTTTTGTTCTAAAAATAAAAGAGTATTAATTTAGATAATAGTTAACTGAATATTTTACTGTATGTTGTACCCAAGACAAAAATTGTTTAATTCATCATAGAACACTGACAATTGGTAATCTAAACGAAAGTGATTTTCGTCTCATAAAATCATGCAATTTTTGTAATAAACAATTAATCATTAGACGCATTATTAAATAATAGTTTGAAATGTAAAAATAATGTGAGTCATTTTGTACGTAATACTCAACGTGATTTAGAAAAATATGTTGTGTACTTTTAAAAGCCATAGAAGTGTCTAGGATGTCGCAGTGCTGACAGATGTCTTTGCCAGGAACGAGAACCGATCAGATTACATTCTTCAAAGAATCAGGATGCTCGTGTAGATTGCTATTTTTAAAAAAGCTTTTACTACTACTACCTTCATATCTACTTCGAGTGATGTAGAAAGAAGCGTCAACGAGATTCGTTGACTTGTTGTTCGAAAAAATAGATTTGTCAAAAAACAAAAAAATAGAAAAAAAAAAACAATAATATGGAATATGGCACGTGAATTGTTGAAAAATCAACACAACTTACAAAAATTTGTAATAATCGAATATCATTCATTGTTCAATATTTCACGATCAAATTGAAATTCAACATTCATTTATTTTATTAATTAATATATTTTATTTAGTTATATGTTAATAATATTTAAGGGTTATTTTTTTGTATATCGAGTTGCTCGGGATAAATATATACCAAATATAATAATAATAATAATATAATAATAATTTAACTATTATTAATTAAATATATAAAAATATATATATATTGTTCGAAGTAAATATTAATTATGAAAAAAAAAATTGTGAAAAATGTTTTGTAATGATTTGATATTTGAAGTATGGGAATTCATTATAGTAAGTCAAAAAAAAATGAATATGAGAATAGTTCGTCGAAGTATAACGAAGTATAAGAAGTCGAGACAAGAAGAAAATTGGCGCCAATGCCATACTGGCTAAGGCGCCGAACCATTTTACGTAGCGCGTTGAGATACATAGGGTATAACATACCGTCCTCGAAAGTGCACCGGTTGATATGCATTTTCTACTACATACAAAAATTCATAAAAGTATGTATGCACGCCAACACATACACACACACAAACACAAACAGACATACGCATACGCAAACATAGTTAACTGTACCTCGACCTACACGTAAGTGAAAGTAAGTATTTATATATGTGCATATCTGTCGCGTGCACTGTGCGTGGATCGTAAGCACGTGTCGTTAAAATGCAACACCGATCGCAGTCAACCCTTCTATTAATAGAATATGCAATTACTAATAGTTATTAGATCAAACATTCGCGTTCGCGTATATTTGATTGACTTTCAAAAAATATATTTAGATTTACAGACATGATAAATATGCTTTAACAAATGATACATTATTCGTATTGGTTTGACAAAAAGTTTATATCGATTTATAAGAAAAATTGACGACAATTACGAACATAAATCGAATATATGTATATATGTGGGATCAAATACTTTCAGTTGATCGAGGATCTTGAATTGTTCAGTGGTTAGAATCTGTAAATCGTAGTCTTGTAAATTAAATGGCCCAATTTTATAACAGGTTGTTTCAAAAAATCAGAATCGAATTTAAAAGTTACAGTAGTAGTAATAAAAATATATGTATTGTTTTAAACATTAAATACCTATTAACGTAATTTGAATATTAACTAATTTTGATCTGATAAAATATCAGATCAAAATTTTTTTTACCCTTGAAGTTATCACTGCGCAGGAGTGGTTAAATAATTACATAAAAATAATATATATATATAAAAATGCTAAAATCAGAGCGTTCTAATCTTAAATTTTATTGATTAGATGGATTATTCCCTTTATATACATGCGCAACGAAAGGAAAGTCATATAAACAACATTTAATAAAAATAATTTTATAGAAGACAATGACTCAGTCCAACGGTTGATTTCGAAAGGGACGGTATATAGATCATATATTCTGATCTTTTAAACAACAATAGACGCTTGCATCGATTCATTAACAATTATTATAATGCACTAATTCACTTTTCTTATATTGCAGCTAAATTTTACTCTCGAAGTCATCACTGCGCAGGAGCATTAAAATAATTACTTAAAATAGATAAAAATACGAAAATCATAACGTTTTAATCTTAAATTTTATTGATTAGGTGGATTATTCACTTTATACAAATGCGCAACATTCGGAAAGTCATATAAACAACATTTAATAAAAGTACTTTCATAGAGGACAACGTCTCATTTCAACGGTGGATTTCGAAGGGGACGGTACATAGATCATATATTCCGATCTTTTAGACAACAATAGACATTTTTATCGATTAATTAACAATTATTTTAATATTCTAACACACTCTACTTATATGTCAGATTGTTTAAACACATATGTACTGGTTTAAACATTACATACTTATTAACATACTTTAAATATTAAATAATTTCTATGTGATATTCTTTTCGATGAAAATTTCCCCCTCCGAAGTCACCACTGCACAATAACGTTACAACAAATGTATATTAGTTTAAACAATTACATAAAAATTGAAATAATACTAAAATGAGAACGTTATAATCTTAAATTTTATTGATTTGGTGGATTATTTTCTTTACACACATGCGTAACGTTCGGAAAGTCATATAAACAACTTTCAATAAAAGTAATTTACATAGAGGACAAAGGCCCAGTCTGAAGGGGAATTTCGAAGAGGACGGAGCTCCGAACATATATTACGAACTTTAAAACAACAATAGAGACTTCTATCGATTAATTAACAATTATTTTAATATTTTAATGCACTCTCTTTATGTTTCAGATTTTTTAACTACATATCTACTGGTTTAAACATTACATACATATTAACGTACTTTCAATGGAAATAATTTTAATATATTTTTATTTTATGTTTCTTTAGATGACTTTTTTAAACTTAATTTCGTTACTGAGCCAATACATAAACATAAAATTTACCGATTACTTATATTGTTTTTTAATCAATTTTTGGGTCTTCGGAAGCGGTTACCTCCTCGTGGTTAGACCCGGGCAATGGTATTTTACTTTCAGTGTAATGTTTATCATATTTATATGCTATACATTCCATTGCAAGTGAAATCCAGCTAAAGACCGCTTGCCATAAACATTATAATGATAATTAGTTTCTTTCATTTTCCTAATTAATATCATATTACAATTTATTTCATTGTTTTCCTTTTAATACTCCCTTCATATTATATCCCACATGAAAATACTCGATTTATTTTAGGAACACTAATCTTGTGCATTCTTTCAGACGTTTTTGACGTGCAGTGCGGTCGGTAAAGCACGTCTCGGTCGCGTTTGCGTTCGTGTTCGCGATAAAAAACTTTTTTATAGTTTTGTATTTTCGTTACCGTCTACCCATCGTCATCCTAAGGGTAGGACACCCATCGGGCATTCATCACTGAAGATTAAAAGTAAGTATAATTTTTCTATCAAACATTTTCTATGATAAATTTTCAATAATTTTGATTGCGACGAAGATATTAATCGTTCTTTTTCATTTTCTGTTTCAGAACATCATTGCAATCGAGCGCGTAGGCAATGAGGTACTCGAGTGTTTGCATCGTTAAACAAAAATCGGAAATTTTTCGGGTAAAGAAACTCCGAAAGTTTCTTTTATTCGGTTTATACGTGTGCCATCGTCATCCTAAGGGTAGGAGACCCATCGGGCATTCATCACTGAAGATAAAAGGTAAATTAATTTTTCTATTAAATATTTATTTAATAATTACTTATAATTTTTAAACGATAATAATGATTCTAATCGTTTTGTTTTTTCTTTTTCTTTTTCCAGAAGGCTAAGTGTTTGTGTTAGTGTTTGATATTTGAACTGCGTGCAATGCAGTTGTAAAATTAAAGTCAGTGTCGTGGTCGCGATAAGAAACACGTAAGTTTCTGATTTTCGTTGGAACCGTCTACGGCATCGTCATCTTAAGGGTAGGAGACCCATCGGGCATTCATCAATCAAGATAGAAGGTAAATTAATTTTTCTATTAAATATTTCTTTAATAATTACTTGTAATTTTTAAATGGTAACAATGATACTAATAGTTTTCTTATTTTCTTTCTTTTCAGAAAGGTAAGCAAGTGTTGGTGTTTGATTTTTGAACTGCGCGCAATGCAGTTGCAAAAAATTAGAGTCAGTGTTTGTGCGAATAATTAAAAAATACAATTTTTATCGCGAAGTAGAATCAGTGTTTGTACGAATAATTAAAGTAAAATTTTGATCGCGGAGTAGAGTCATTTTTGTACGAATAATTAAAATAAAATTTTGATCGCGGAGTAGAGTCAATCTTTGTACGAATAATTAAAATAAAATTTTTATCGCGAAGTAGAGTCAGTGCCTTTTGGTCATCGTCATCCTAAGGGTAGGAGACCCATCGGGCATTCATCAATGAAGATTAAAAGTAAGTATATGTTTTTATCAAACATTTGTATAATAATTTCAATGATTTTTTATTACGACGATGATTATTAATTATTCTTTTTCTTTTTCTTTTTCAGAACATCATTGCAATTCGTGCGCGAAGCAATGTAACGGGAGTGTTTGATCGTTTATAAATATAATTTAAAATCACGGCTTAGAAGCACGTTCGCTCGTTAATAATAAATTCGGTCGCGTTTCGCGTACGTGTTCGCGTTATTTTTTAAATTTATATGTAAAATTAACTGCGAGCAAT
This sequence comes from Polistes fuscatus, assembly GCF_010416935.1. Taxonomy (NCBI): domain Eukaryota; kingdom Metazoa; phylum Arthropoda; class Insecta; order Hymenoptera; family Vespidae; genus Polistes; species Polistes fuscatus. Next base: position 4,586,805 of record NW_025112997.1, on the reverse strand, counting down.
GCAGTTAATTGCATTTAGATTTTGTTCGTATAAAGTTATAGTTTTTTAATTTTAAAACAGTCGCACAGACTGTTCGCGAAGTAGAGTCAGTGAAGTGCATCAGTGAAGTGACCGCGTATCGGGAGTGAAATTTTTCTTTGCACTGATTGCGTGCAATGCAGTCTTTGAATTAGATTGTAGAATCAGTGTTTGTACGAATAATTAAAGTAACATTTTTATCGCGAAGTAGAGTCAGTGACCGGGCGTAAATTAAATTCGAATCATACGCGTATGTAGAGTCAGTGTTGTACGCCGTATAAGAAAAATTTCAGTTTCGCGATAAGAAACTTTTTTATAGTTTCTTATATTCGTTTACCGCGATATTAGAGTCACGGGAGTGCGAGGAAAAGTGCATCGAGGACTTTTCCCATGGGTCTGATGGACGAGAGATGCAGCTGGACCATTTGCTACGAAGTAGGAGTGTTTTGGAGCCACCGCAGAACATCTAATGCTAATTGTTCATATTGCATACATGCGTCATTTTATTTTAAAATGCTACATATATGTAATATAACATTTAGCAGGTCGTGAGTTAAAATTTAAAGTCCCTCCGGTGCTCAATCATGCCGAGGATGAAAGGTCCCAATCGGCACGAGTTACTGGTTGTAATTATTCCAAAAAATTATTGACGAGCACATGAGTGATTTCAAAAAAGAATTAGTCCTTTTTTGAAATTGCTCATGAAAATTGTATATTTTATTGTATGTTATATTATTAGTTTAGGATAGGTCTTCTTGTCTCATCGGTTAAATTCATTTAATTAACAGTGCAAATAATTAATGCACTTTTCTAATTTATTACGTGTTTCGTTCGCGTTTAGTAGTGGTGAAATCGAGTATTAATTTACTCGATTTCGTCCAGAAAAGCATGTAATAAATGTTTTACATGCATTGCTTCGTGCTTAGTTTATTTAATCGCGATTTTATTTTTCGATAAAATAAAAAAATTGAGCAAGAAGACAAACCCATTCGCGACGGATAGACTCTGGCAATTAAGTGGCGGCTCAAAGCCCAGTTCTTTAATTAGAACAGCCATTTAATGAAAGAGTCGTCCGAGATTTTTGTTAATTATTTTAATTTCTTAAAATCATTTTGAAAGTCATTAAAAATGACTTGTAGAGTCATAGCCCGCTTAGATTCATTTGAGAACATTTTATTATATTAATCAATTTTTAGTTTAGGCTTTTCAGCAACTAATATACTAATCCCCGTTTCTCCCCCCTATACTTTCTGCGTTCTCATTTATGCGTGTGCCCAGGTGTTACACGTATGGGTGAGAAACGGTTAGTATGGGTTTAGTTTTAAGTTTTTCCCCCCCATTTAGCGTCTGTCATTGTGCTAGTGATTGCACGGTGTACATTGCACATGTGTGTGCGGTTAGGTGTGTGCATTGTACATCGTTTCGCGATACGTAATACCGCGCTTATTATTTTTTAAAGTTATTGAATAAAAATAACTTGTCGAGTCACGCATACGATACGAAATTTTTTTTTTTAACAGTCGTTTTGCATAGTAGAGTTACCGCATTTATTTGTGGAAACTATGATATACTCGTATAACACTAGTATGCATATATACTAGTTTATACTTGTATTTTTGCTTTAGTCATTTATGCAATAATCACTAGCCTTGACAGACGATTACAGCAATTGGTACGTACTCCCATAAATTTAGAAAACGCGTTTGAACTAGGGTGTCGGAGGTGCCCCGGGGCATGCTCTCTAGTTTAGGCTTTTGCACCCTGGTGGTATGTGTGAGAACCGTGGAGTGTGTGGGTGGGTATGCATGTGTATTTTTTTGAGCGAATGTGAAACTTTAATTATAAGTAGGTAGGACCCCGGAATGGCACGTGGTATACTTGCACTTTTCAGTGCGAGTCCCCACCTCCGGGTTTTATACGGAATTGTCACAAAATCCTATCTTTTTATTCTATCTTGCTTGACTTTAAATCTTTTTTGTGACAATTCTGTAATATGTATTATGTATAATGATTCAAAGGGATTTGCAACCATTTAAGAAATTCATTTCTATTTCGATTGTATCTCGAACGAGATAGAGTCGAAATCAAATCCGCAAAACCTTTGATGAATTGATACTTAGTTTTAAGTATTATAACTAGCACTTCGCACTATCGCGATTTAATCTTAGAAATGTTTCATATAATTTAATATAAAGAATAAATTAAATAAAAATATTGCAAAGAAATGCATTGCATTTTTAGTATTATTTTTATTTGAATTCGATTATATTACTCGATAGTAAAAGTGCGAAGTGTTGTTAGGTCATCGATTAGCATAATTAACTGCTCGGACATTCGATTAAATGTGCTCGTGTAATATGTGCACAGTCGATGAACTTTTAAGTTCGTTGATTGTCCACGAGCTAGGATAGCTTACGGGAAACGCGAATGCATTTTGTAATAATTAATAAATAGAGTCACCCCCTTAACGAACATCGGAATTATTTGCATAAGATGTATGATGAAAGAAAATAAATGGAATTATTTCATATGTATATTGTAATGTGAAATGTATTTCATTTATATTAGTGTTATAAGCAGTTGAGAGTAATTGGGTGAAAATGTCTTGAAGTCGTTTCTAAATTGTACGACCATAATTTGGCATATTATAACGGTTTGGTATTAGAATAGAATCGATACTTTACATAGTTAATAATATTCCTTTCGGCGATGAGATATCTCTCGACCAAAAGGTAATAATTATTTCTATGTAAAAAGCTCAGGATGTTTTACTAATCACATTTTTCTTTTTCAGGGTTGTGATAGGGTCGGTTAGGTTTTTTTATTATATAGAATCAGGGACGATTCTAATTCTATATCATTAATCGTTGTAATATGCCAAATTATGCGAATACTTTTTGGAACGATTGACGTTTTTGGTCAAAGATTCTTTTCATGCTCGCACGTAGGGAATGTCCGACAGTAGGCTTGAAGAAAGAAGAGGCTAAAGCCGAAGAGGCCCCCACTTAATTGTGGCTCAAGAGGGCAACTACAGACTTAATGAGTTATTTTCAAATTCAACAGCATGGTTGAATTTTTGAAAATAGCTCGTTGGTCATTTGATATTTTTATTGTTTTATTTTTTTGTTTTGCTCGTCAATAATTTATAATGGTTATTAAGAATGGTAATAATTAAAATAGTTTGCTTTTTGTTACAGGTGACCATCGTTGGATTTGCCATGCCACCCACCAAACATCAAACATAATTTTTCCTAAAATAAATCGAGTATTAAGAACATTTGATTTTATAAATGATATTTCATTTAAAAGATAGAAAATACTTTAAAATCGTGATAGAGTACATAACAATACCATTCCCGAATTCCCGCTCCAATATCATATCATTTCTAATTTCCTATTACACACAGTTTCCCCACTTTTCATTCTTCATTTCATTCGTAGAAACTAATTATCTTATAATGTTTTTTAATGTCTCTTTTATTGTTTTAAGTATTAAGATTTATTCAATTATTATATTATATTTAATTAATTTTCGTTTTATTTTGTTTCAGGATGTGATTAATTCCAATGCATTTTTAAGTATTGGCTTTTAATCTAAATAAAGAACATGCCTTCGATGCATTCATTGCATCTTAGCAGACTTCAAATAATCTTTTCTTTTTCTTTTTCAGGTTAGTTTTCAGTTTCTTTTTTCAATGGGTAGCGGGTAGATTTTTTCTTTGCTATTTTTCCGAAGAAAAATCTATTTCAGGGATGCGACTCTGCCCACGCGAGCCATGATTTGCTCCTATTTACAATGATTGGGAGAAATCGTGTCCTTACCTAGAATTTTCCTCCCCAATCATCACATTTTTTCTACTTCTTTTTCTTTTTTTCCTTTCATACTTCTTCTAGGTTCCTCGTAATAGTGGATTAGTCCGATCGAGGGGAAACCACTTAAAACAAAAATCGTCAAAAGTTCCACATTTAAAAGTCTAACTTTTCCCCTTATGTTCTATTCTTTTTATTGTTTTATTAACAGTATTAACTATAAAGACGATGCAATATATAAAAGTAGGAAGCAGATCGGAAGAGGACTATGATAAGTTATGGTAAAGGGTCGTATAAAATTACTATTTCTACAAATAAATGAAATATTTGAATTCGTTTAATGTTTTCCCTGTAGCATAGTACATGTGGTGATAATTATTTTTAATGTACTTTTTCTTTTCTTTTTTTACAAGTACGCACCATGGATCAACCCACACAAAATTATATAAAATTATTATTTATATATATTATTTCAGGTAAAATTAAAATTATTAAATATAATATAATTTTATAATATAATTGTAATTCGAAATCTTTTTGTATATGTGTATCTTGAAATACTATATATACTTGGGCGCATTAATTTTGAATGCATTTATCGTTGTTACTTAAATTTTACTTTGATGCATTTCTCATTTTTATTTCTTATCATTTTTTATTCATACTTTTCTCTTGTTTTTTTTCGATAATAATTGTAATGTTCTATTGGGTGAAACTCTTAGAGTGGGGTCTAAGAGTTCATTTTCTTTCCATTTCTTTCCATTTCTTTCCAACTTTGTTCGGATGTGGCAATCTTTAAGATGCACATCCCTCGTGGGTCTTCAGAAGCGGTTACCTCCACGTGATTAGACCCGGGCAATGGTATTTTACTTTCCATATAATGTTTATCATATTTTTGTATGCTATACATTCCATGGCAAGTAAAATCCCAGCCAAAGACCGCTTACCATAAATATTATAAAGATAATTAGTTTCTTTTTCATTTTTCTCTAATTACTATCATATTTTTATTCCTTTCCTTGGTTTCTCCTATCCACTTAATCTATAGAAACTAATTACTTTATAATGTTTTTTAATAACTTTTACATTTTTACAGATACCACGCCAATTTTAAATAAAAAAACAAGAAATATAAAATTTTTTTTAACGAATTATCAAATTTTAATTTAAAATTATCTTTATTCAGAAAATTTTTATCCGCATATTTAATTTTTTTATTAATATATTTTATATATTTATTTATATATATATATCGTATTTGTATTCGTCCTAATTCGTTGTTTTTTTTTACACATAAAATTCTTATTTTTATTTATCTTAAATTTATATAATTACTGTGTCATTAATATTAATTATTATTCTTTTAGTAGATGAAGAAAATTTTATCCTGCATTAGATCCAACGGACAGTTGAGAGATTAAAAAATAAAGTTCACCCTACTAACTTTAACCCTTTGCACTCGAACCCTTTTTCGCTTGAGCAAACCAGCTATCTTGAAATAATTTCACACACAATTTATCGTTGAAAACTTTGATATTTAAACATTTTATATATCTTTGTACTTCAAAAAAAGACATTTGTTAAACATTAAGCTCTTGTTATTTTGTGTGATATTTTGTAAGTATAATTCAATTACACTTCTTCACATGCTAGACTCAGGATTTTCCATATTTCCTATAGATAGGAAAACTGCTATTTATATATTTTTATGTACTTCTGACTCTTCGATGAAACATTTTATACATATCTGTTTTATTATAAATTAATTAAGAAACTTTCTGTATATCGTATCGAACGAAAATTTACAAAATAATAGAAATTTTATTGAACACCAAGCATTCGTATTCATGCATGTATGCATGCACATATGCATGCATGTATGCATTGTGTTATCATGATCGTATAATTCGGGAAAGTAACAGACACACGTTCAACAGATTGACATGACGTTTCGACAATGAAGTTTTGGAATACCCAATGGAATTTTATCTTGACGATTTCAATTACGCAATTGCGAAACGGGACACGTTCGACATATAGGATGCATGGTCCCGGGTCCGGTTTCGTTCAAGGGGTATTCTTCTCTCGATTCATATTGAATGAGAGAGAGAGAGAGAGAGAGAGAGAGAGAGAAAGAGAGAGAGAAATAGAGAGAAAGTGAGATGAGATTTAAAAAGAGAGTATGTATATGTGTGTGTGTGAGAGAGAGAGAGAGAGAGAGAGAAAAAAAGAATTTGATCTTTTTATTCTTGTATCACGTTCTCTCGAACGTAAATCCTGAAATCGTGAGCGTTCTCTCACTCCGAACACTTTACTTTGTATCAAAATAACCATACCATATATGGTATTCTACCCATGGATCCATTTATTCGAGACTCTCGCACTCAATTATCGCGATAACATCAACGTGAAGTTGACTTACGAAATGTAACGAGAGTAGTTTCATTTATATATTAACGTAAATTTGTTCAAAGTTTAAATTTAAGTTTTAAGTAATTATTTATTTATATGTTTTACGTGAATAAACAATTTCAATTTTATCGATTTTTTTTTTTTTTTGTAAATATTCTCACAAGGGAATTTAATTTGTTTTACGTAAGTACTATGTGTGAACACGATTTACGATTATTATTTATTTATTTGTTTGTTTATACGGTGCATATAATTCGTGAATATTTTTTGTAATTATTTGTTATTTTTTTAAAATGTACCCATGCATCCGTCGTCGATTTGCGAATACCATCCTTAATATTTATTTCTTTCGAAATTTTTTTTTCGTTCTGTGATCGATTCTGTACGCAAATAATTACATACATCCGCCCCCCCCACCCCACCCCCAACATATAAATGCGTTTCGATGTATTTTCGTATATTTGAATATTTTTTTGCAAAACTTTGGAATACGAATTATTGGAAATCCCTTAGGGAAGCGTATAATTTTTTGCAGATAATTTCATGCTCGGCAAAATTCAATGCGCAATCTTATTCGTGTGCTCGTTAGAAAATACAAATAAAATAAAATAAAATAAAATGAAATTAAACATTTGCGCAAATTGCATATATATATTTATGATGCAACGTGTATTGTGTTGTGACGTACTTGCTTGTTGAAAATTCTTACGTAAAAATTCAGCTTTCCTAGCTGTGACGTTCAAGCACTGCTAAATCATTTCCCCACACCCCTCCCCACGGTTCCTGTATTTTTATCAAGAAAGAAAGAGAAAGAAAAAGAAGAAAATATAAAAGGAAAGGAAAAATAGGGAAAGAGATAGAAAGAAAATGATTCCTCGTATGCACGAATGGTACGTTGTTGCATTCCTCTCGTCTATTCTTATATTTTTTTTTTCTTTTTTTTTACCTCATGTATACCTTCTTTCAACCTTACTTATGCCCCTTTTACACCCGTTTCCTTTTATTATTTCTCTTTCGCGTTAGCCAAAAAATTTATCAACAATTCTGATTGCCTGAAAGATACGTTTGCAATATTTGCATACCAATATAACGGGTGAATCATTCAAAAAACAAACCATTCGAATAATTCGTCGGTTGTTATTGATGATAAACAAAATAATTTTATTTGATTTCGTTAATCGCATAATCCCATATTAATAGATTTTTTTGTTTTTAGGTGAACGTGCAATTTAATTCTATTTTTTTTTCTTGATAAATTTTAATATCGCATATCTTTAATAATGGCAATAATAATTTGATCTGTACTCGCATGCGAATTTGAAATGTAAAACGTCGTTGAGTAATTTATACAAAAAAGAAAAAAAAGAAAATTTAAGTTAATTGTTATTTTTTTACGTCTAAAAAATCATCGAATAACAATCGCTAGTTATTCGGGTAGCCTATTTTTAAAATTATGCCTTACCCGGTATATTTTTTTAGTTATAGTTGAAACGAGTTTTGCTCGAGGCTACGTGTGTTTCTTTCCATTGTCATAAAATGGAACACGAGCTTTCAAATATTCTAGTCAGTACTTCGTGCAAAATGAATTTTGAATTTTGACAAACGACAATACGAGGGGAAAAAAAATGGGGAAAGGGAATTAAAGACAGAGAGAAGGAAAGAAAATATGTCGAGAATGGTAAACGTCCGAATAATTATAATTGAAATAAGAATGTTCATTGTAAATGAAAATAAATTAAAATTGATAGTAGAAAATAAAAATTATTGCATACGATTAAATAATTTATTTATATGATACTTTGTTTCCTTCGATGTTTACGGCTCCAAAGTCCAGTTTCCGTTTGATTTTCTTATCGCGTTTGTTATACCGCAAGATAAAGCGATAAAGAAATATTATAACGTATATGTGTTAAAAAGTATTTTCTAATTTTATAAATTCGCGAGAACGAACGAGAGGATTTATTATTTTTATTCAATTGAAATGAGATTAGCGTTAACTTTAATTATTATAAATTAAATGAAGTAATTATGTTATGCGTGAGAATATTTAATGAAAGTGTTATCACTTTTATTGCAGGTATGTTATTAGGTATACGTTTTTTAGAATACCTATTAATTATTTTGTTTTTCAATTATCCTAATTTTAATTATGTAAATTAAATTAAGTAATTATGTTAAGCGTGAGAATATTTAATGAAAGTGTTATCACTTTTATTGCAGGTATGTTATTAGGTATACGTTTTTTAGAATACTTATTAATTATTTTGTTTTTCAATTATCCCAATTTTAATTATGTAAATTAAATTAAGTAATTATGTTAAGCGTGAGAATATTTAATGAAAGTGTTATTACACTTTTATTGTAGATGTGTTATTAGCCATTGTTAATTATTTTGTTTTTTTAATTATCACTTTGTGATACATACATTAGTGCTTATGTTAATAAATATATGCATAATATTTGGTAAAAGTTTGAATAGGAAGGAAAGAACGGTGGACAGTGTCTAGGAGACAAAATAGCCAAATGCGAACGCAGCCAAATGCGAACTGGCAGTGTTCCAATAAACGCGACTTTTCAGGAAAGTACAAAGGACGTGCACGCCGTCGTGCACCCGCATTTTTCTTATCGCGAAAAATCTCCAACATTTTTTTTTTCTTTCTCTATATGTGTGTGTGAGTGTGTCTGTGTATCGTATGCATACGTGTGTGCTTTTTCTTTTTCTATTTTCCTACATTTTTATCGGCACACAATGTTCTCGATAAATCGACAAAATTTGCATTTGTATAAGGGGAAAAAATAACGAAGTCAATTGGTATATATTATGGTGAACAAAAAAATCACCAAAATAATTTTTTTTCGACATGAGAAAAGAGAAAAAACAAAAACGCTAATGAAATCACACAACTTTTTAGTTTTTTGATTTTTAACTAAGACAAATCAATTTGAGTTGCTTCACTTTACTTTATTTTTTCTTTTTTAACAGTTAATTAATTTATCAAATAAGTGGCCTAATCGTTGACTCCTCTTTAAAGTTATCTTATAATTTTTTTTAACACATTACTGTGACCAACCGAAAAATAATTCTAATTTATATCCTTGCCACGAATTTGTTCCTCGAACAATTCCTAAAGAATAGAACTGAACAAACAAAAATATTTTTATTACTTTAAAAACAATTTTCTCAAACAATTTGTGTTTGTTCATTTTCTTATTTTTTTTTTTCTATACTTAACTGCAAGCTTTAAGGCATGAAAGTTAGATTGCAATATTTTGCCTTTTTTTTTCTTCTCTTCGTAATCTTCCTCTTGTTCCTTTCTAATTCGAATTCATTAATACTTAAGCAATATTTACGAGGAGTGAAAAGTTTCGTAATAAGTTTTCCTGGCACGTGTGCAGTTCTGTGAGCAGAGTCTTGATAATCCTTCCTTAAACGAATTATTACACGAACACGAATTAAGATTGGGGTGGATGCCGAAATACTTCAAAATCACCAACAACAACAACAATAACACCAACGGTAGAGAGAACTCTAACGTTATTAAATTATTAAAAGAAAATTTAATAACTGCATATCATCCTGCATTTTTCTCGTCGTTTAAAACCACGTGAAATTTTCCGTCCAAAGAAATTCTCAAAAAAATGGTCAAGAAATGTTCAAACATTATGTCGAGGAAATAGTTTCTTCGTATTTTCTCATAGTTTGATTTAAAATCACATAACTCGATTAATGTTAATCAAATCGATTTGTTCAATTATTTCAAACATTTTGACATCATTTGGAAAATAAGGTTAGATAGAAAATATAACAAAAATTTGTTTCAGTTTATTTTTTTTTTTTTAATTAAAATACGAAGAAATACTTTTATCCTCAATCCAATATTTTCCTTAATTCCTAAGGGAAAGTTATCGAATGAATAAAAGAAAGAAAGAAAGAACGAAAGAAAGAAAGATATGAAATTCTGCTGAAATATCAGAAATCTCATGGTTGTTCGTCAATACGTGAAACACGCTGGAGATAACAACAACAGAAGAAGAAAAAAAAACCCCTAGAAAAAAAAAGAAGAAACAACAAAAAAGGAAAGAAAAGAAGAGAAAGAAATTGTCGAGCTGTAAATACGACGAGCTAGAAGAAGAAGAAGCTAGTGAAAGGGGTATAAAAATGATGATGGTGCTGAGAGAACGAACAATACGTTGAAAAGTTTCACGTTGTCGTAGGCATGTTCACTGTTAGTTTCCGTTAACAAAACGTGAGATAATTGAAAAAAAAAAGTAATGGTGTTTTCATTCGCCAAACAGGGATGATGCATGGCTTTCTTCCGTAAATTAAAGTCCCCGGTTGATATTATGTGACAAACCATTTCTTTTTCTTTTTTCTTTTTTCTTTTTTTTCATAACTGTTAATTAAAAGTATATCACGTTTTATTTTTTTTATATGCATATAGGATAATAGGATTTTCGTTTATTGTATTTTAGGATAATATTTTCATCGGCTTTTCAAGATTTTACTAAAATTATTTTTACATTTTTACATTTGTTTTAGTAAAATCATATTTTACAAACATACTCTACTGTTCTTATACACACACACACACATATACGCATATGCATACAGTTTATGCGTATTACGTATTCTAATTTGATGATATCAATCGAACACAAGTAAGGAATTAATTGATCCAATTTGAATTTTGTATTACATGATGTTTCCAGAATAATTTATCCACGTATATATAATTAAAATAGGAAATTATGTGGATATCGATAATATCGTAATTATTATTAAATCACTGGAATTTAGTTTAGGTGATATTATAATTAAAATTAAAATTTAAGATTAAAAAAAAACTAAATCTGGCAATTAAATTGTAAATAACTAAATAATTAATATGTTAATACGTAATACGTGAAAAAATAATACATATAACATATGTGTATTGTTATATTTTCATCAAAGAAAAATGAAAATAAATTTAAGAAATTACAAAACTTGTCGTAATCTTTAAAAAAATAATAAATATCGTTGTATCATATTATTAATGATTAATCGTAAGAAAAGAAATAAAAAGTATGATACAAAATGTACTCGATATTCTAACGAGAGTCGTCAACAAGACGAGGTGGCCGAGTGGTTAAGGCGTTGGACTGCTAATCCAATGTGCTCTGCACGCGTGGGTTCGAATCCCATCCTCGTCGAAAATTTTTTTTTTCTTTCCTTTTCTTTTATATTTAAGCATTAATCTCAATCCCGTACATAATCACGAAGTTTAATTAAATTCATGTTACGTTATTCGATTAGATAAAAGCAATTTAATTAATGAGATTCGTATTATCTTTCACGAAACGTTTCATCCCTCTCCAATTATTACATTCGTGGTCGGCTTACAATATACAGTTTCAGATGTCTATTGATTAAATGTAACAATTTGGAATCTCATTTAATCACGTACTATATCAATTATTTGTTATTGTTGTGTTATTATTAATTCATTGCATCATAATGAATTGTGCAACAGATGTGGTTTTCTTCTATTTGTGTGTATATGATTTAATATTTTTTTAATATTTACGATCAATATGTAGTAATATATTCACAATATAAAGAATAATTAATTAATAATTCAAATTAATAATTTAAATTATTAATTTAAAAAAATATTCGATTATAATATTTATAATTGAAGTAGAATTTTATTAAGATTTAATATTGATTTAGATCGTGTATTGATATTTTATTATAAATACTGATCAAAAAAAAAAAAGAAAAAAGAATATTCGTAATAACAATTTAAATATCATAATATAACAAATAATAAATAATAAACCGTTTTAAAGGATCACAACACGCTCTGCTTCATTCTCCCCAGGTAAAATAGGACAAGGGAAAATACATGGGTTTTAGTTATATATACAGGAAATGGTTCATGATTTATCTCATGTAACGTTTATTCCCATAAGACTGTGTCCATTTTCACGGTATAATATCTTTAGGTGGGTGCGGAATAGAAAGCCTTCGTGAGATACGCAAATGGCCTTAAAAGTCCAACGTACTTACTCGTTTCTTCTGTTAGTAAGTACGTGCCATAGAAATCTAAGGCGATGCATTAAGGAAATCCCTGGATCGAGAGTCGTTCAGTTGGAACGTTTTATGAACGCGATACTTATCGTTTATACGCGTTAGAACCCGACAACGTTATTTTTTTTTACTATACACGTTCAATTGAAAGAGTAAATTCATGGATACTGATAGAAAACATCTAAACTTGTCCGAGTGATTTAAACGAAGCATTTATTACTATATGCGTATGCGTAAATTCTAACAGCACGCTTGCATGAATCATTTTATGTTTCTTTTTTTCTATTGAAATTTTTTTATGGACACCCCTAAATAATTATACTTATATGTACTTATAAATGTATGTTTGAAAATGTTGAAATGCTGACCTGGAATAGTACATTTAGCTACATAGAAACATATAACAGCCCGGCTAGCTCAGTCGGTAGAGCATGAGACTCTTAATCTCAGGGTCGTGGGTTCGAGCCCCACGTTGGGCGAATTATTTTTTTTTTCTTTTTCGTTTATACAATCATGGAACTATTGAAGTTAGAGTGAAATTTTAATAAGTTCGTATTTTTAAGTATAAATAATATTCATTTTTTTAAATTAAATAATATAAGTATTATTTTGTATCTCTCTCTAAAAATATTATGCTATATCGTATTTTTTATAATAAAAAATGATTAATATTTTTTATCTAACCGCATATGAATGTGAGATTGTAGTATATATTTTTCGTTTAAAAATGTTCGACATTTCAAATGTTTAAATAGTCAATGCAAATTGAATCATTTTTTATTAATAAACATTAATATTTTTGATTTAATGGAAAAGTTTTATTATTATTAATCTATTTTTTTTTAAATATAAATTGTTTATATATCTTTATAAAAGTACAAGTAAAGTTTGTTAAATTAAATTGAAAAAATAATTGATTTATAGATTGTAACAGGTGAAGATTTAAAAGATTAAAAATTAATTTAACAGGGTGCAAAAAATTTAATTCGCCCCCGGGTGGGCTCGAACCACCAACCTTTCGGTTAACAGCCGAACGCGCTAGCCGATTGCGCCACGGAGGCGACTTGATGGAGTTCTTTTTTATATCCAACTACTTCTTCAAGCGTTATCTTCAAAGATAAGAAAAGGAAAAAGAACAAAAATAATGAATGACTAATTATTCGCTTAAACATTATACTAAATCATATGACAAACGTTAACTAAAACCAAACGAGAAACTAAGAAATTCAATGAACAAATCCTTGATCATTATAAATAATTTATTTTATTATAAATAATTTATTATAAACACGTCATGCATTGTTTCAACAAAAATATAAATTAATTGGAAAACTAATTCATAGTTGGTTTAAATAAAAACCGGTATGAATGGAGTAAATTAAGTCACCGAAAAGAAAGAATATAATAATAATAATAATATTATAATATTGATAATAATAATAATAGCAATTATGCAAGTAATCTTACGATTAATAATAGCACTAATATACTGTAAGGAACCGAGCGAGGGGTTTGAAAGGTAAGAGGGGTAAAGTGGAAGGTAACAACAGGGTGCCTTAAACGACGACAAGTTGAATAGAAACACTCGGTGCTTAACAGTACAATTGTGTTTCCCTCTATTGTTACCTGGATTAATCGAAATATCCAAGGAATAACCACCACGGTACTTGAACAAGTCTTACGTAAAGCAAACTGATCTTTGTCTTCATCGAAGAAGTCAAAGTGTTTAAGGAATCTTAACCACTAGAATGAGAGAATAATAATCAGGAAGTAAGGAGTAGTGGGAAAATCAGAAGAGTGTGGGTTGGTTTCACCGGTTCAATTTCACCTGACCACAGCAGGCAAGTACCCACCCACACTCCCGTTTACCCCCTTTACGGTCTAAAGCATGATGATATTGCCAAAGCAAATAGAAGAAAGATTCCGTAGACGTCATAAAATTGATATTTATCCTGGCCACTATCCAGAGTTGAAACCGTGCCAACTCAGCCACGAAGAATACTACACCCTCAACGTGCTACCTACTCTAATTATCTTCATCCCCCGACCATATCTCTCTTACTTCTTCAACTTTCAGCTCTCCCACTCTAATCCTCACCCAATCCTCAACCCATTTCGACTCAATACTTCTCTCATTCTCGTTAACTATAATTCTTTTTTCTTTATCCTATGAACAACATAAATGACTGATCAATCTTTTGGTTTCCCCTTACGTTTAAACAAAAAAAGAAAAAAAATATACGAAATACTCGTTTGGATTGTTAATTAAAAATAATTTAAAAATTCGAAGATTTCTTTTTTTGTCGGACTACGTTCATTAGTGCAGCGCGTGTGTGGCTCGTGAGATAACGATTCGACAGCAACCCTTTTATGTACTTTCTCTTCTTTTACCATACCTTTCCTTTTCCTATCATCTATTCTCTTTATATCTCTATATATTTTTTCTACTAGCTCTTTAGGTCTTTTCGTAGAAGATTAAAGAAAGGTTGATAGGTAGGTAGGTAGGTAGTAGTTGTAATAGTAGCTCCGGGTCGAGCTAGATTGACTGAAATTGACTTGGGCTTTGAAAAGGGCAGACAGTCGAACAGGGAATGAATGGCTCGCAAGTATGGAAAATGCAAGAAAAGCACCTAACTATATATATATATATATATATATACCTTTTCCTCTGTTCTGAATATACTTCTATACTTCACGTATAGATTTATGTGTGTATACTTGCACCTACACACATATAGACAGATACACACATGCATATATGTTTGTGTGGTATATATGGTTTTATTGATACATAGGAAGATGAATTACTATATACTTATGTAACCTCTATTATTTTTTTTCTTTCTTGAAACCATTCGATGGAAGGGGGCAGAGGGGGAGGTATTCTTTTCAAATTCCTACCCAAAGGCTATCCTTTCGATCCTATCGATTTTTCTTTATTTCGTTCGTTTGATAGCTTAAATAAAAATCCCCCTTCCCCTACCTCTCCATATCTTACTTTTTAAGTAGGACAACGATTATTTCTTCTTCCCGATAAAATTTATGATCCGAGATTAAATCCGCTAAATGGTCTCTGAGGATTTTTGTCGAGAGATTTTCTTTTCTAATTTATGAGGTACTAATAGGTGCGACAAGAAATGATATGATACTATCTTGATATTAACAAATATTTATATATTTCTTTTTTTGTTATTTAGGTTTATTGTTATTTTCAGTATACAGATTATCTCGTATAAGGGATGTTTATATAAACGAAAAAGTAAATAAAAATTGGAGAAAAATAAGTTTGATGCAACTTGCGTCGATTTTAGAAAAATAATATATGTTTTATGTATAATACTTTTTTTTTTTTTTTTTGTTAACAAATCCAATATACTAATATAACAAAAATCTAATAAAATAAGTCTCAATAAATGAATCAAATATTGTTTAATATAGTTTAATAAATATATAAAATCAATATAACTAATCTATTATGTTGGTAACTATTATTATTATTTGATGATATGGGGTTTTATGTATGTCGTAATTAACTTAACGTAGGAATTTCGATAATTTTCGCGTACTTTCGCGTACTTGTTTCATTCACAGTATTATACTTTGATGAGAGAGAGAGAGAGAGGGAGAATTAACAAGAGAGAAATATAGAAAGTAACACATTCGACGTAATTAACTGGACGATTAATCGTTTGGTAATATTGGGGTGGATATCTCGTTGGATTCGCGTTGGAAAATTGTTCGAATTAAACAGGCTTGTCTCTCTAACCTGGCGAAATCCCACACGGGATTCGGTTCTAGAACTGGAACACCAGCTGGTTGGTTGACTGTTAATGGAAAGAATTTAATAAACCGCACCAATGTAAAATAATCACCGGATAGTTCGTAATTTATTTATTATATTCATTACGATGCGCATAAATAATTTCTCTACTGCACTAAGTTCTTTCTTCGATCGTGCGAGGAATAAATATGATGCTGATAGCTTTCGAAGACGTTTCCCTTTCCCTCTCCCCTCTACCCCGACTGTAGTATAAAAAGAAAATTATTTCTTTTAAAAGATTCCCGTGTACATTTATTTCCTATCATTGTCCTAGGATCTATGTGAGGATGAGCAAAATGTTGCATCGTGGTTGAGCATCAAAATCTGATATGAACAGGGCCGAATCTATACCATGAATTAGAAGGCGCTAAAATAGAGGCCCAATAATATTAGTACTGATTTGTGGTTTTTTTTTTTATTACTATTATAAGATTATTTAGATTGAAAATAAAACAACATTTCTCATATTCAGAATAATTTCGTTCTAAAAATTGATTAAAGAAATAATTGAATCGATTTTGATACGATTTATTGTTAGTTAAATTATATTATGTTATTTAATCGTTCGAATAGACTGGTTGGTCATTCAAAAATAAGAACTTATATTTTTATCGTTAAATGTAAATAACAATCAATTTGGATTATATACCGGCTTGATTAATAATAAATAAAATAATTTTAATAATTATAATATAGTCGTAAAGTCAAGCGAAGAAAAGTAATAGCATTGAATGCATTATTTAAATTTCAAATTTAAAACCGGTCATCGGTTCATTGGTCGTGGTGCGTTAAATATTAAAAAGAGGATCAGAAAGTTTAAGTATTAATATTTTTGTGATGTGCACAATGTTGTACCTCGAGAACCGTATTGCAAAAAAAACAACCTTTTTATATTTTTTAGTATAACCTAATTAATTGTTCATATCATTCTCCACGATATTCGAATAAAAATAAAAATTAAAAAGAAAAAATAGAAACCAATTTTTCATCATACAAAAATAAAAATATGTGACAAAATAATACAACACAAAGACATATATGTCATAAATTTCTATAAAAAAGTTACGATTTTTTCATTGATACCAAAAAAAAATACCATTCCAACATGAAAGATCCTAATAGGTTCTATTTGTGGGATTGAACCTTTTTAAGGGGTTGGAGATCGTCTAACGTTTCTCCCTTTATATTGGTTCTAATCAGCCCTTTCAGTATATTTCCCTTTTGCTTCACTAGATCTCTTTTAGTCTCTGAGTAGGGTGAGTTAGGGTACTTGATGTTTAAACTTCCCTTATATTATATACATATACATATATATACATATATATATATTATATAGGTCCATATGTAAAGAACCGATATGTGAACCCTTTTCATCCTTTTTCGTCAATGATTAACATACGCGCGAATAAACGCGTTACTCCGTAACGATGAACATCGAGAACCGCGAAAAGGGATCGACTGCAATTGCACATTCACAAAGCCCCACCTCCCATTCTGAATCGTCTGGACTACCTTTAACGTTTCTACCATTCGAATGTGTTAATTGGTTAGCTCATTAAGCAGTCTCCGCGATCGTTCAATTTTCTCTTCGAACGAGCAAACCACTTCCAATATCTACACCTGTACACACACATACACACACACACACACACACACATGTATATATGGATACAGGGATTGATTTGAGATATAGGTGCAGGTGTACGCAGGTGTTTTGTATTGATAACCATACATTAATATTTGAACGACCATTTGGATTACGTTGCATTGATATAAAGAATACGAATCTCATATAAGTATATAGGTATAGTTAATATGCATATTTAAGGTATACTCATTGGTTTTTGTCAAGATAATAATAAATAGATTTTTAAGGGGGTAATTTTAATTTTTAAAGACTCATATTAATATAATACTTATTTATTAAATATATAGATACAAATTGATGCAGATATTGGTATAGTTATATTCATGTATATATGTTTTGTTTAAAAAATTATAAATACATATTATAAGATAAAATTGGATATGGTAGTGTTGTTTTAAAAAAATGCAAATTGTCTGATGGTGATAATCATTTTGAATAGTTCGTTCTTTCCTGATTGGCATATATGGGAACATTGAATACGGAAACGATGATGGATTGATGTGACGCTGAATAATCACTCGCATACAATGCAATTACGTGATTTCGATTTATTAACACACGGTTCAATGTCCACCTAACGGAATGTTACTTCGTTAAATCATGTGTTATATATTCATTTCTATTAGATAATCATACATATATCACAAATTGGAATCGATTGAACGATTATAAATAGTTTCTATTCAACCAGTCGACGTTTCAATTATTTTCATAGTTATATTATATTGATTCGAAATAAAAAAAAAAAATAAAAAGAAAAAAGATAAAAAGAAATTGAATCTTTTGCAGTAAATCGATTTACCATCTTTCTATATCTTTTGCGTACGCACGTTAAAATATAAACTGAAGTAATCGAAGCTTTTTCTTTTTTTTTTTTTAAATGGTTTGAGTGCACTCAGCAATTTTAGTATGAAATAAATAAAAGAAATAAAAAAAAAAAACGTTTACACAAGTTTCAGCACTTTATCGTGATTATTAAAAAGGTGTGCTGAAGGACCCATACTTTTTTTTTTGTTATATTTAAATGATATGAGAGAGTATCGAATAATTTTAGATTATTGTTGAAAATATAAATAACAAAGTGAAATATGAAATAACAAATTTTGCCCACTTGGACGCACTTTGATAATAAAATTTATTTAACTCGTCATATGTAAAAAGAAAAAGAAAAAAAAACCGATAATTTAATTACGAACAAATTTTGCCGCCCCCTATCCCCTTCCCTTCCCTTTTAATCGCATATTTAATATCAAGAAAACGTATTGAAACTCGAATACGATTTATTTACATTAATTCCAAATTAAATTGGTATTGACAATACGCTCATCAATTTCTTTTTCTCTCTCTCTCTCTCTCTCTCAAACAACAAATAAAAAATTAACAACCACCATAATGCAGATATATAAAATATACATATATGTATGTACGAGAGAATTCCTATGTTCACCGTAGTGATTCCGATTTCCGTAACAAAACGTGGGCAAAAAATCTGGTAATTCGACGTGGGTTATCCCCTTGTGATGCTCGACTCGAAACGATCGTGTCGATATCCTCCCGGGGTTCGTCATGTATATATATATATATATATACACATACGCATACACATATATGTATATATAGAAAGAAAGAGCGAGTGAGAAAGAGAAAGGTAGAATATCGACAAGGAAGAAGGAATATGCGAAGAGTGGGGGGGAGGGGCACTACCCTTTCTCTGGCACGGCCCTGCGCCTCATCTCACCGTTACCCCCACCACTACCCACAGGACTCGTTGCGTGTACCCAGAGAGCCGGCAGAGTTCGGTTAGTCTCGTTTGAAACGTTGTCGTGAGTGCATCGTATAATTTTTCGGTCCTTTTTTCTATCTATCTATCTATCTCTTTCTCTCTCTTTCACTCTCTTTCTCTTTTACTCTCTCGATACACGCACGCACACACACACATTTCCTTTTTCTATCTATCTCTTTCTCTCTCTCTCTCTCTCTCTCTGTCTCTCTCTCTGTCTCTCTTTCTCTCACTCTCTCACTCTTTCACACATTCTATTTTTCTCGAGTGTTATTTACCATATACTATTCGCGAACATTCGTATCGTGTAATACTAATCACGTGACCACATTTGAATATTAAACAAACAGGGAAAGAAAAAAAAAAGATAATAATTCACGTTGCAATTTTTAATGATCATCCTCGTGTGAATTTGTTTATTACTTTTTTTTTTTTTCATTTTCTTTAATGTATATTAATTACACCTTACGTATCTACGTTTATACTTTTGTGTTTTCGAGTGTGTTATTCGTATGGAAGAGAAGATAAATATTAGGAAAATGTTTTAAGATTTCGTAAAAACGTCAATTGGAAGGAATATTATGTTGAGAATATTATATTAGTTTGAGAAGAGTCTAAGCCGATGGAGAATGATGTTAGATGGGAAAGAAGGTAATACGTAATATTATTATCTCGTTTTTTTATAACTTTAAGTAATTCGATATGTTTATTGTATACCAGGTTGATTGATTATAAGCTGACCGAGAATATGTTTATATATATCTTGTTTTACTGTTTACCGATGACGTTGTTGTTATGCGTCTAGGAACATCTAATGTATGTGTGTGTGTGTGTTTGTGTGTATGTATATATGTATGTATGCGTTATTTGTGTAAAAAGGACGAAGGCAGGTCAAAAGCTTTGGTGTCGTCGATTAGCTGTAGGAGATATTTTTACATACGTTTTGCAGCTTCTATATACGAAACGTCATACGATCTCTGTTCTTCTATCTTCTTTGTTACTTTTATTATCTTTTTTTTATTGTTTTTTTTTTTATTTATTTATTTTTGTGACGCTTCATTTTTAGAACCGTTAATACGAAAAAAATCGTATATAATAATTATTTATTAATATTGCATATCGTATTTTAATGTAAGAATAATTCTTTATTAATATAATCAGGTAAAATATATTTGCATTTTGTATTTTTATTATTTTAGTCAATCGTACGATTTTCATTATTTTCCGTTTCATTGAAATATTTCATTAAAAATTTGAATAAATTTTTTTTACGTCGAATAGATTTGAATATAAAACTTGGGAGAGAGACACGAGTTCAAAGAAATATATTATATTATCGTATTCGATAAGCATAACTCCGAAAAGAAATTTCGTAATAATTTTTTTCAAAGCAATTTCTACATCGAAATTGATTATATCGTCTTCTCTTTGTGATCTCACGTGGAATAAGTCTCGCTTTGAAATGCATTAGATCGACCCGAATAAACTCGACTCTAAAGACAAAATTAAAAATATTTTCTTTTCGATATTTTCCTTATAGTTCGACGACAATTTTTACATTTTATTTCCTACATTCATGAACATCGTATTACTAAATAAATAAATAAATTAATCAAAAAAAAAAAAAAAGAAAAAAATTTATAGTAAACTTAATCGAACGATTTAACATTGGCAAAATTATCAATGAATCAGATTCGATTATTTTTATCGTTCAAAAATTGATTTTATTTATTTGAAAATACTTTATAACGTTGGAGAAATCGTTTGTAGACACCATATGTAAAAAAAACTATTCGTAATCGTGTAAAGGTTAGAAAAGTAATTTTCAAAGTCGATGATCCGTTCTAACGAGGAATAATATCTAAGCTTTGTCTTTTACCCTCTTGCAGTATACTGCTCAAACGAACTTTTTCCCAAAGGGGCAGTACTGCAGAAGTAGTGAACTAGTGGTAGGAGAGAAAGAGGCGAGAAACTGCACCACGATATCGTTTGTCGGAGGTCGAGGGTTGAAACCCTCCTTCACGATTCTTTAAACATGCTGAACTTCGACTGCTAAATGCGTTTCTTTAAGCTACGCGTATTTTATATTTTTACTTGTACAAAAATATATAATATATTCCAAGAATACAATATATAATATATTGTATTATATATCGTTGTATTTATATATAATTAATAATTTAATATTAATTTTTTATTTTAAATATTAAGTTCAATATTATAGAATATATTCAAAAAGTTTTCATTTAATATTACCTTAGATTAAATCATAATTTATTTTGCTATTTAAAAATTGCATAATATACATTATGCATTAATTTTTTATCTCAAATAGTAAAACGTTCTTTAAACAGGTTGAACTTCGACTGTTAAATGCGTTTCTTTAAGCTACGCGTATTTTATATTTTTACTTATACAAAAATATATAATATATTCCAAGAATACAATATATATATATAAATTAATAATTTAATATTAATTTTTTATTTTAAATATTAAGTTCGATATTATAGAATATATTCAAAAAGTTTTCATTTAATATTACCTTAGATTAAATCATAATTAATTTTGTTATTTAAATATTGCATAATATACGTTATGCATCATTAGTAAAACGTTTGTAGCTAGTGTAAATGTATTTGTAACAAAATAATATCAATCTAGTTTCTAGTCAAAATATATGATACGTTTATTTCTCTAAGAGAGAGAGAGAGAGAGAGAGAGAGAAAAAGAGTACAAAAAAGAAGATGAAGAAGAAGAAGAAGAAGAAACATATAACATTTTATGGAAATAAGGTGCATGTAGAGTGAACGAAGTTTTAAAACAGGTGTCATATTCAAAAGAAATGGCCATTTATCATCCACCGTGATACTTTCCTTTCTCTCTCTCTCTCTCTCTCTCTATACATATATATATATATATTTCTTTTTCTCTTTCCACCTTTTTCTCGAAGTGAAGGGTGCGTGAAGTTTACACGTAAAATTCTCTTCCGCGTACAACTAAATATTCTATCTTACTGAAAAAGGAACGACAACGACAACGACGACGATGATTTATCACGGAAGAAAATTTGCGGTGCGTTACCGGCTTTAAAACAAAACCAAAAAGAAAGAAAAAGAAAACACAAGGGAAAAAGAAATATAACCAACCGGTACAAATTTACAATCTACAACTGGAGAAGTGAAAAATCATTATTCATCCTTTTTAAACCCGAGATACCTAAAGTTGATATATTTTTGTTTCCCCCAATCCTTCAACCCCCTTCTTCTTAAAAAAAAAAAAAAAAAAAATAAGAAATTGAATTTTCGTCAGTTTGAACGTAAATGAAATAAACAGAGTCCTCGTGATCTTTCTCGAGTATATAAAAGAGTACTCGAATCTCCTGCCCTTCTCGATCCTTCGAAGGAAGAACCATCTAATTGCACAGGACTTTGGAATACGCCCTTTTCTATCTTCTCTCTTCTCTTCTTCTCCCCCTTATCCCCCTTTTCGTATTCTCGAGTACGGAAAAAAACCGCGACGTTTACTTCACGAGAAATTAGATTGGTTGAGTTCTCTTTTTATCAGTTACGTCCTTTCACCACTCGACTTATTATAAGTTCTAACGTCGCGTCATACCACTTCAAATTCCTACTAACTAATATAAGAGTTAAGTATATACATAATTACTTATGAAAGAGTATTAAGAATTATATAAATTATAAGTTTTCGTCCTTTTTATTTTTTTTTTATCGAATTAATTAGAACGTTTTATCAGGTTTATTTGCTCGATACACGATTTTGTCATTTTTTATGCATAAATTATATATATTATAATTATATTACAAAATATATAAATTATATTATATTATAAAATACATTTTATTATTTAGTTATATTATAATTATATATATTATAAAATATATAAATTACATTATATTATAAAATATATTTTATGTATTAGTTATCTAATAAGTAATCGTTCTTTAAAGTATCTTTTATAATATATGGGATTTATTTGTTAAATACTCGATTTTATCATTTTTCTCATAAATTATATTATATCGTAAATATACTTTATAAATTAGTGTTATCTAATAAGTAATCGTTCTTTAATGTATCTTTCATAATATATGGGATTTATTTGTTAAATACTCGATTTTATCATTTTTCTCATAAATTATATTATATCGTAAAATATATTTTATAAATTAATGATTCAACTAATCATTCTTCAATCGTTCTTTTTATAATATACTTAGACATTAGTTACACAATCAGTTATATTTTCTACGAAGAATAGAACAGTATGTAACTGGTATTCCTTTAGAAACATCATTATCTTGGAGTTATTATCGTACATCATCTTAACGGATGACGATGACATCCTTGTCGCGTTCATCTTAATGCCGTTTAATTCTCCGTTATATTGCAAAGATATAGCATTGTGTTCGTCAACTCGTTCACTGCCGCACCCTTTCTTCTTTCACTTCTCCTTCCTCCTCCCCTTTCCTCCCTCCCTTTCCTCCCACCCTTTCCTCCTCCTCTTCTTCTTCTCTCACTTCCCCTCTCGTTCTCTTATTCTCTCATTCTCATTCTCATTCTCGTTCACGTTCCTCTGTCTCTTTCTCTTCAATTACACTTTCCACCCTGAAATTACCTGTCATCCGAATGACAAATCATTCCTACGGGAACACGTCCGTAGTAAAACGTTTTCTCTTATGTTCGTTTATATTTATATTTCTTTATTTTTATTTTTATTTTTTTTTTTATGGGTTATACAGTACCTAGGAAATAGATAATGAATCATATATATTAAGTTATATGACAGAAAGTTCAAAATTATTTGCAATATTGATAATGAAATTAATTGAAAATTATGTGATTATAACAAATGCGAATGAAAATGAATGTTAATTGATTTATTTCTATTAAAAATTGGTAGTTTATTTTTTTGACAGTCGATGAGATTCGATCATTACATTAATCCGTAATTGTAATTTAATTTTATTCTCATAATTTTTTAATCGCGAAATAAGAATTATACAAAATTATAATATTGCGTAATATATTTTACGAAAGTATTTTACGATTTTAAAATTGCTAATAATAAGATTCTATGAATAACTTAGACAACTATACTTTATTATACTTAAATAAGAAACACGCATACATTACACGAATACAGTTAGTCCTTGGAAGAAAGTAAAAAAAAAGGAAAGAAGAGAGTCGAGTAACATTATAGTAACAGTAGCAGCTGCTGCTTGAACTCGATTTCCCGTTAAAGAAAATAAGAATCTAAGAGGGTGGAAAAGATAGACGATAGTTGTGGATCAAGCCTGTCACAAGGGGGTTGTCGAGTTATTCTCATGGCGCACTTTTTCTAAAGACTTCTGTCTTGAGAACAAAATAGATAAATAGATAGATAGATAGATAGATAGATAGTACGATAGATATAGAACGTATTAGAAAAAAAAGTAAAGCAGAAACGAATAGGTGAATAGGATTAAGATTAACATAAGATAAAGAATCGAAGATGAAGATTATAACAG
The DNA here is from genome assembly GCF_010416935.1 of Polistes fuscatus. Taxonomy (NCBI): domain Eukaryota; kingdom Metazoa; phylum Arthropoda; class Insecta; order Hymenoptera; family Vespidae; genus Polistes; species Polistes fuscatus. The sequence goes on along the minus strand of NW_025112997.1, from coordinate 4,561,713 downwards.
ACACATTTCCCTAATTCTCTTTTGATATATTGAAATAATATTATTAATTAAAATATATTTATTTTTTTTTATTATAAAAAATTTAATTAAAACGTATTTATTTTTTTTTATTATAAAAAAAAAGAAAGAATATAAAAAATTCTATCCAATATAAATGAGAAGATTAAATAAGATAGAAAAATGCATAATAAATACGTAAAACAGGAAAACATTGTCCGTTTAAAAGCTTATGAAGAAGGGTCAAAAGTAGGGATGTAGAAGGGATATGAAAATTTAAGTTAATCGAAAGAACAATCTCCGGTTCGTACAATGTTTTATTTATACGTACTGATATTTTTATATATTTCAATATATCGAACGTATTTTATTCTATTTAAAATCTCATAGTCTCGAACTTGTAGTAGCATTGACCTTCGCGTTCGTTGAATAAAGTGCATTTGCAGCGTGTACTGCATAATTATTGTCGTATTACGAATACGCGGAGAATGTAAATAGGATGTTTAAAAAAGAAAAACAAAAAAAAAAGAAAACAAAGTATCTATAATGTATTTCGCGTATACTATTTCTCTCTCTTTTTTTTTCTATCAACCTCTCTCTCTCTCTCTCTCTCTTTCTTTCTTTCTTTCTCTATACTTATCTTCCTCTACTTATCTTTTTCTTCTTTCTTTTTCTACTTATCTCTCCCTAATTCTTTCTCTCTCACTTTTTCTCTTTCTGTTGGCATGGGAATGGCAAAGAAACAAGAGAGAAAGAGAGAGAGAGAGAGAGAGAGAAAAAGTATAGTAGAAAGTTAGAGGGGTGGGGGGTGTACTAGACCTACCCTTTTGCCCTCCATTCTCTTCCGTGTTTTCCCTTTTCTCTTCCACCCTCCCCCTCTTACTTTCTTTCTCTCTCTCTCTCTTTCTTTCTTTCTTTCATTCCATCATTGTCTTCCTGTTTTTCCTCTATCCTTCTATCTTTCATTCACTCACTCACTCACTCATGCATTCTGTGTTTCCACCCCCTACGCATTCTACTTTATAGTGCTGAGTTGTCGCGATTTAGTGTTCCCCCTTCGTTGCTACCGAACGCAAAACCACCCTCTATCTATCTATCTCTCTCTCACTCTCGTGCATACTTTGCTCCCTTTGAGTGGAGTGCGTTTACCACCAACGTTCGGAACGCATGGAATCTCTCCCTGCATGCAACTCTCTCTCTCTCTTTCTCTCTCTCTCTCTCTCTTTTTTCTCTCTCTCTCTTTCTCTCTCTCTCTCATTCACCATTTTCTTTCTCTCTCTTTCTCTCTCTCAACATGCTGTAGTTTCTGTCGACCTGATACGACTCGTCACTTGCCTCCTCTTTCCGATTAAAACTTGCTTAGAGGGATTAGAATATTTGTTTTGATTATTTTTTCTAAATATTTTCAAACTCTATGACGATGTCTTTTGATCATCAGTTAAATATTCTTCTTTCTCTTTCTTTCTTTTTTCCCACGTATCAGGATGAATTTTTAATATTCATTGGAACAATCAATTGAATACTTCTAATGAATATTTAAATATCGTTCAAAATCTAATGATTTTATTGCCGATATAAATTTGTACCTTAAATCAATGCAATAATTTATTTAAAAAAAAACGTACGCGTAAGTGTCACGCATTGTCAATAAATTAATAATCTTGGATTAATAACTATAATAATGAAAATTAATATAAATTAAGTTTTTTTTAAATTATATAAAAAAATTATTAAAATTAATATATAAATATATAGTAATTTGGATTGAATAACCAAAACAAAGTCATTCCTCTTTACGTATTACAAATTATGTGCATTTTATTGCATTTTATGTGCACGTTACGAATTATATATACATATATAGTTTCTTCGGTGTGATATATATATGTATATATTATTTTTTTTACCCTAACAGTCTTCTTCTCTTGTTATTCATCTCGATTTGTTAGTCGTTACACGTAACGCCTATTACACGTCGTAACGGGTTACCAAGTGTACGTGTCATCTTATACAAGCGTTAACGAAGAAAACTTGTAATTCTTCCTACGACGAGTATGAATATCAGTGATACGAGTATTCATGTGTGAGAGAGAAGATAGAGAGAATGGGTGGGGGAGGGGGTGGGGAGGGGGAGGAGGTGGAGAACTCGTGCATGGAATTTCACTACACGGCGATCTCTCTTTCCTCTACGAGCAATTACGACTCGATTATTATGAACACACACCAGCATAAATGAACGAATGAACGAATGAACGAACGAACGAACGAACGATCGATATTATTAACTCGAGAGAGAATTGATCTTACGATGGACGATTACTTACGACGAAATTTAACGGTACGTTCTCGATATAATATCTCGAATATCACTTTTCACTTCCAGGATTATACGATTTTTGTTTTTTTATTTTTTGGCCAACGGTTGGTTATTTGACCAATAATTTGGAAAGTTGTTTATTGTTTGAAAAAAAAAAAAATGCAAATGTTTGAAAAACGATTTTCAATTATCGGCGCGTATTAGACGAATCGAAGAAAGTTTTTTAATTAACTCGACGAAGTACGTTGACTATTTGTTTTTTTATGTTTTTTAGTTTTTATAATGGAAAATATATTTTTTTTAATTCGATTTATTTGGAATATGGTATAAGGTAGAAGAGTTTTTTTTCGATCGTAATAAAAATATTAATATTATTCGTACAGTCGAATGTAAAATATTCTGAATTATTTATCGATCAAATAAACGAATAATCGAAAAATATTCCTATTTCTTCGTTCGAACGCATTCGCATGCGAAATCCCTATAGAGAAAAAGATTTTGCATAGTAATTTCGTTTAATTAGATTTTCATAGAAATACCAACGTAGTTTTTCTCGTCGCGTTTATTTTCCACCTACAAAGTAATAAATAGAATTTCTACCTATCTCAAATACCACGTATATACGCGTATGTATTATATATATATACATGCACAAACTTGTATAAAACGTGTTAATGTATTTTTCGTTGAGAATTTAACGATGGAAAGTTGTTTCAGGGAGTTATTCGTAACTTTGCTTCTTCTTTTATGTTCTTGACGTTTTAATTAGATTCTCGTAGGAGTCATACGCTTTCGGACATTATTATTATTATTATTATTATTACAAACGTTAACATTGGAATAAATATTTTTCAATGAATAATTTACCTTTTTTTTTTTTTCGAAGAAAGAGTTCGTGCGGAAGGAATGCAATTCGATAATTAAAAAGGGCGTGTGTCACATAATTGCGAAAACGCGCGAAACAAATAAAACGAACGAATAAAACAAACTCAGTCATTGTTTTTTAAATGTCATGTAACAACCTACCAACAAAGCTGCTATTGAATTTCGTTCGTCGGTTATATTGCGTAATCGAATTTTGTACTCGTCAATTATCGGTTCACTTTATTTCGATGTTTGCGAATTAATTTTCCTTTTTTTCTTTTTTTTTTAATTCTTATAATTACATTTTTAGGTATTATTTATAATATTAAGGATTATAATGATCATTTGAAATGTTTGTGGGGGGAGGGGGAGGAGAAATATGAATATTGTTTGATTATTTGTTATAATAATATAAAAGAAAATATTTTAATGCAATTCTATGTAATAACAATGTGATTCCTAGATATATACCATAATATACCATAAATACCCATAGGTTTCTTCTTCCTATTATACGGAACCCTCGATGTATCGTGATTAATGTTTCATTTACATTTAGCAGACAGTGACAGTAAAAGTTTCGTCCCGTGAAATTACACAATGCCAAAGTAGCAGCAACCCTCTACTAAATTCTATCCCTTTATCCCTCTAACCCCCATACTCCCATACCCCCCCCCTACCTTCTCTTTTTCTCTCTCTCTCTCGCTCCCATAATCACCTATCGACCTAACGTGTCAACCGGTCTATCCTTAATTCTTATTAATAGCCGTTAACATGATTTCGTTTCGTGAACCATGCTCACGTTAATCGATTTTACGAAGTAACTAACTATCCTGACAAATTGCATTTTATATTCATTCGTATTCTTAATCACTCCTCCTCGAGATTTTTATTTTTAACCTTTTATTAATTCTTTATCTTCTTCTTCTTATATATAATATTTCGTTCAAATTTAACATCTTTATATTTCCTTGCATTATTATTTTTTCTTTACGAACAATTAAACGAAACCGACAAAAATCACAATTACAGGTTGTTTCTTTTTAATTTTGTTAGTTTGATTTTATATATATATATTTTCAATATTATTTTATATTATTTTATATACATATTATATTATTATATTATTACAATATTATTTTTATATTATTTTATATATATATATATATTAGGGTGTTTCATTTTTAGGCAATATTTTTTTTTCATCTGTTATACCAGAAAATCTCATACTTTATGGAAAATAAAAAATATTGCCGCTGGGTAAAAGGTTTTAAGTCGAATAGCGGCTTAGCTCATTCAAAAATTCGATTTGCCATTTAAATAACACAGGAAAAAATTTTTCTTTGTTTTAATTGAATTTTTCACTGTCAAAAAAATTTTTTTCGAAAAATCCTTCTTATAGCTTTTGAAGGAAATTAAATTCTCTACAAAAATGTTCCTCATGGTCGAAACCGTACGACCAGTTATTTCGGAGTTATAGCGCGTCAAACATGAACATTTTTAAAAATAGAGATTAAATTCTATTTAATTACCAGTTTATTACATTTACATAAATAATTTAATTATATTATACATTTTAGAGCATGAACATTTTTAATTTAACTATTGTCTCGTTTTATTCAAGCAATCAAATTATTATTATTATTATTAATTAATTGTAACTACTGTGAAATAGTAACACCCATGTACGGAAATCATATTTTCCCGCAAATTTATAGTATTGTTAGTTCGAGATTTTATTGAGGTTACAACCTCAATAAAATGAAACCCCAAATATATATATTATATATATTTTCAATATTATTTTTGCACAAATTTCATTTATGATTTTTAAAAGAGATAATAGATTTTGATAAATATTTCTTTAAATGAAGTTTTCATAAAATTTAATTAAAAAATAAAATAGAATAGCAAATATTAAATACCGAGAAACGTATCAGTCTACCATATCGTGGTCTCTTTTACGTTTTCCCAACTACGTATGTAAATGTACGAAAAAAAAAAAGAGAAAAAACTAGACAGGAATGCAAAAAAATATCCGCGTTGATCCAAAAAGCATCACCGCAAAGGTTTACGTCGTTGGTTTTTCGTGTTTTCCTACACTAGGTTGAATTTTTCTCTGGTTCGAATTGTTCAAAGTTCCATTCAAAAAAAAAAAACTGTGAATTTCTAACTCTTCTTTTTCGACCTCTGTGGAACACCATCCTTTCCCCTCTCTCTTTTACCGAATTTATGTCAAAGTTTATGAGTAAAATACGCAGTCTTCTCTTGATGTATTCATTATTATTTTAGCTGCATTTTATTTTATTTTCTTTCTAAACTTTAGAAATAGTATATGTTCGAATATTTTTGGTTTAATTCTCTACAGACCGTTACGTAATTTTTTCAAATAATATACTAATTTTATAAAATAATTTAACGTTTTGTTTTCACCCTTCGCACAAAATAATAGAAAGAATTATAGAAAGAGATAAAAACATTGTATTTGACAATCAGTATTCCTAGATGAAAAATATTTGTCATCGTTATCGATAAAGAAAAATATCTCAGATATTTCAAAACAGTTCTACCGTTAAACGATTAGATATAGATGTGCAATTTATTTGATTAAATATTCAATAAATTTAGTAGACACACACACGAGTCATATTTCTTTTGTAAATATTAATAAAATGTAAGATAAAAGATAGTACAGTTTATTAGCTTTTAAAAGTGTTTCATAATACATATATATAGGTAAGATCAAGATAGCTCACGTTGTTCTAAGTGCTTTTAAAAGCATTAACTATAGGTGGCAACTAAGCGTCGTAATTATAGTCAATAAAGTACAGGCATAGAGATAGATGAATAGATACATAAATAGATAGGTAAGTAGGTAGATAGAAAAGAAAAGAAACATATTTCATCACAGGTTTCATTACAAATGATAGATATAATTAAGCTAAGTTATGTCGAAAGTTAACAATCTTCAATGATCTCTAATTGAGCTAATTTTCTTCCAAGATTTTCATTAATCTTTTTTATTTTCTTACAATAGAAATATAATGACACTTTTTACAAGATTTTCTTAATTTTTTTTTTTGTCAATTTATAATTTTGTCAATTTATAATTTTGTCACAATTTTTGTAACGTCAGAATTGTTTAATATGCTATGTGGATAATTTTTAACAAAATAAACAATTACGTATAATTCATTTTCTTTATTTTAGAATTGTATTACAATTATTTAAATTAATATAATTTATAGTAGAGATATTAATATAAATTTTATTATATATTATTATAAATTCCGTTTAATTTAACTCGTATTATTTTCAAATAATTTGTTAAATTCCTGTCTGACATTTGACTAACAAGATGATTAATTAAAATTTCATTCACGTGTATAAAATAAATATATATATATTTATATAAATTTCTTAGAAAATAAATTTATTTTCACCGTCATCGTACATCTATATATTATACAAAATCCAACATGATCAAAAATAGAAAAGAAAAGTGCAGTAATACTCGGAGTGTCTGGATCGAAGAATGCACAATGCATTTTCTCATCCTCGTCGTTGCTGCTGAGAAAAATGTAGTATATCATTTTCTTTACCTCCGTACATTTTTTTTCCTTTTTTTTCTTTTTTTTTCCAACCCCTTTTTTCCAATTCAAGAGTAAGAGACCACCTAGCAAAGTTTGTTTCAAAAAAAAAAAAAGTTCTTCCCTTTCTTTTGTGAACAGGTGCGTTGGAATTGTATCGTGTTCGGAGAAAAAAAGAAGGGAAAAATATCGAATCCGGTTTTCTAGTATTTCTTAAACCATTCTCGAACATCTTACGTGGGTCAAGCAAGTTTACGAGTACATATTTACTAGCCCTTTTCTCTATTTTCTATCCCTTTGCGACCGCCATAAATCTACTAACAACCCCCCGGTCCCACCACCATCATCATTCTCAACCTGTTCCTAACAGTTTCCTTCAAATACGAAAAAATAAAAATGCAATTGTTGTTATGTATATATATGTGTGTAAGTACGTGTGTGTGTGTGTGTTTTGTATTTTAGAATCAAAAGAATCGACTTTCATTCGATTCCTCGAATAAAACTACGAGTAAAAACGTCGTCGAAACTACGACGATTCGTCGGAAACGACGATCTTGGCAAAACGCCCGAAGAATTTCTCCGTTACGAAAAGAGAAAGAAGAAAAAGGGGGGTGGGGAAGGGAGAAAGGGGGAGAAAGAAGGTTATCCTTTAGAATTAATGGCTTTAATCCAACGTTACTTTAAAACCAACTATAAACGCCCATGCAAGCACGAATAGGAACTCGAACAAAAAAATAAAAAGTGATATGAAAACGAATTGGAATTTTTCATTTAATTTATTAGGTTGGTAACTAAGTGAGAGTGCGGATTTGTTGTTGGCAATTAAGTGTACTTGTGTACCGCTTCTTAATAGGTTTTTGTTAAAATAAACACCCTCGTTTAGTTGAAAACCGAAAAATCGGCATACCGAAAAATTGGCACATTTTTAATTTATTTTAATCATTTCTCTTCTTCTTTATAATTTAAAATCTATTTTAATAATTTCTTTTTATTATATAAAATTATAAAAAATTATAAAAATTATAAATTTAAAATTTTGTTTATTTTAATAATTTTGTCTCCTTTATAATTTCTTTATATACATTTACGTAAGTACTTTTATTTATACAAAGAGATAGAGAGATAAAAAGAAAGAGAGAGAAAGAAAGGTCTCACGGGGACCTGTAGGTTTTTATTAAATTAACCGCACTCACTTAATTGCCAACCTAATATTTTATTTGTCGTTATTTTTGTGTCTCTTCTCCGATCAATCGAATATTATCGATTGGAATATATTATTTGGTATAGATAATTTAAAATAGTATAGTGTTCGGGGTTTGTTTCGGTTCGTAGAATCGTTTTGCGATTATTCGCGCGTGAAGAGGTGGACAGGTACGATGAGGTGGTGGTGGTGGTGGTGGGGGTGGTAGAGGGTAATGAAACGCGAAATACGTTCGTAGATGTCTGGTTTACGTTCCTATTGCATCGCATAATAATTTATACACACTCGGTGTCGGCAGCGTGACCGTGCATATCGTTTGATATACATCATGTTGGTAACTGTGGTCGTGCACACATACGCACACACACACACACATCAGAACTTCTTCATTGGTATTATATGGAATGCTCTGTCAGACACGCTCGTTAAGATAGTTTCTTCATGCAAACGTATCAACTATTACTAAATTAAATATCGTGACAATTTATTCTATGGAAAAATAATATTCGTTATTTCTCAACCGATGTGTGACATTTGATTTTTATTTGATGGAATCAAAAAATACTTTCTTCGTATTCGTTCATATTCTTTTTTTTAATAAAACATAAGCTTTATTATTAAAAGGAATAAATAATAAGAATTTAATTATTGTTATTCATATTTTTGACGCAATCAATTGTAAAAGTAATTTTATGAGAATTTTTTTAATTAATTATTTTCATATCATATTTTTTATCATCGAAATAAAAATAAAAAAGGTCGAAACACTATTCTTACATATTATCATAGAAAGATATTAATTTAATAAGTTATGTTATACGTTTTTATCCATAGAATATAAAACTAGGTAAAAGAAGTCATAACTTTGGTTAAGTTCACTTTCAAACAGTCAAAACTTTTACTCTTCTATTTTTTCCTTTTCATCTTCTTCTACTTCTTCTTCTTTTTTTTTACCCCTAAAGAAAAACTGAAAACTTTATCTGTATCCAGATGTAGATGTATTAAAAAGAAAAAAAGGAAGCTAGTTCGTTCGAGGTCAAGCTTAACATCGTAGATTGAACTAAACGTTAAGAAAAAAACCTCAGCCAACACCACCACCATCACTACCACCACTACCACTATTACTATTTTCCAACGACGAAAGCTAAAAAAAGACCGTAGAGACGTAAGACGTTGAAAAGAAACGTTTCATCTGACTTATTTGGATTAAATACCATGAATAAAACGATAGTTGTACTACTCTACTGAGAATAAAGTCAACATTTTTTACGAATAAGGAAAAATCCCTCAAAGGATCGTTCATTATAAGCTCCAAATGGTGATGCTGGTGATAGTAGTGGTGTTAGTGGTGGTGGTGGTGGTGGTGGTACGTTTAAATATGTCAAGGTCGTTTCTCCTTGTCGTTTAATTGCTCGCTCATTCGTTTGCTACTCGAGCCCGAGCTCGTGCCCGTTTCGGAAACCTTCTCAAAACTCGAACATGACGAATAAAGTAAAGTAGGACTGAAAATTATTCTCTCTTTTTTTTTCCTCCTGTCTATGTGTACGTACGTTTGTATACGAGAGAGAAAGTGTGTGTGTGTGTGTGTGTATTATTATTATACGAGCAGGTTTTTTTTTTTATTTGTAAGAACACACACGTAGGCATAGAAAAATCACGTTTCAAAGAGAATGTGTTTATCAAAGAATGAGAAAGAAAAATAAAATATAAACATAGGGGGATTGGGGTGGAGAAGGGAAGAAGGCCCAGATATCTTCGTACGAATCAAAGGGATTACATTTGTGAGAGTTAACTCTCGTTAATTATGATAATTGCTCTAAACCTTCCCTTTTTATAGAATTTACATTAGTTTAAACCGTTGAAGGTCTACTCTACTTGAATCACAATCAAAAAAATATATATATACACCTGCTCATTAACAGGTTCATTAAGTAAACCTCTCTTTAACATACGGAATCTAATCATTACTATTTTCTTTTTTCGAAGGAAAGATTTAACAAAACGAATGGAAAATAGTTTAAATCTTAGTTCAAACCATCGAACGAACGAATGAATAAACGAATGAATGAATGAATGAAAGAATGAATGAATGAATGAATGAATGAATGGATATCGAATGATTTGGCAAGAATAATAAATCGTTGGATAAGGGAAAAAACGTGGATGATAGAATTGACGAGTCGTTGATGATTTTAACGAGAAAAGTGACACTGCAGCATGCCGTTTACCGTATGAACAGAGTTTAAAAAACCTCTTGGAGCGTGAAATTTACGGTGCATAATGCAACGGTCCGGAGGCTGGATTCTAAATATAGATACTCGAACTATTTACCTTGCACCGGCTTGATCGGCTCGGTGGTCCCGCTTATTATTTATTGCATCCTTCTCTCTCTCTCTCTCTCTTTCTCTTTCTCTTTCTTTTGCTTTCTTTTGCTTTCTTGTCGCGTGTACGATACTCTTCCCCCTTTTCTACAAAGACGAACAGTGGGAGGAATATATTCGTATTCAAATTGATTCCAAGAGAGCGAGTTTCTCCTCTTCCTCCTCCTTACCCTCCTCCCCTACCCCCCTCCCCCTCCCCCTTCTTTCGTTCACGATCGATCCAACGATGAAACATTCTCCACACACTATGATTCTTTCTTTCTTTACTTCTCTCCCACATGGTTTCTTTTTTCCTGGTTGCATCTTAGATAGGTAGACACACCTGCGTAAAAATATGTGTATACTGGGTGTTCCGTAATTGGTTATACTAACTTTTAAATTGTACTATTAATGACTATTCGTTTTCTACGAAAGTTGTGTTACATTGTTATATCAATGGAATTCGTAATATGATACGCATGATGTTTTTTTTTTTTATAAGTGATTTATTAAATTATAAATGATTATATGTATTTGTGCGTATTTTATTAGAAATGATTTTATAAATTGGAAGATTCGAGGAGGTTCAATTTGTGGCATTTCTTTTTTATTTTTAAATAAAATGCCATATTTTTATGTTTTATTTATTTTTGAATCAAATTTTGTTTTTAATCAAGTAAAACGGTCAATTGTCGTATAATATTATCTAACGGGATTTTAATTTATTCGATATTAAAGAAAAAGTAGGAAATATAAAATTGATGATAATTCCTATACCCTTATATATAAAATATTTCAAAGTAGGGCATGAAAAAATTGATGTATACTTGATTTTATCTTTCCTTCTTTCTTTTCTTAACCCCCTTTCTATTCATCTATCTCTTTCCTTCTTACATCTAACGTGAAATACATACTCGAAAATCTTCAGAGTTGATGCATCGTTTATTTATTCGACCTTTACCAATCTCGTTTCTTTAACGTAAAAGAAAAAATAAGAAGATAAAGAAGAAGAAGAAGAAGAAGAAGAAGAAAATGTGTAGCCTTGGTCGTGTTAGTTTTGGTGAAAAACGTCGTCCTCGATAACAAATCGGGGTCTCAAAGTGTGATAGAAGTCAACTATACACCTAAGGGAAAAACAGGAATTGGAATTTAGAGATGGTGGGGGGGATGTCGGAGGTGATTTTTTTTTTCTTTGTTTTTTTTTTTTTTTTTTTTAGAAAAAGGGTGAGAAAAGAAGAGAACAGATGAGAAAAATTCTTTTCGTTCCTCCTCCTCCTTTTTGTTTTGTTTTTTTTTTTGTCAGGTGACGGATTTTCCTCTTTTCAGAAAATATTTTCAACCAACGTGATATAAATTGGGAAAAAACCGTCAAACAGAAATCAGATCTTAGTGTACACACAGCTTTTAGATAAGATTTCGAAGAGGTTTACCGACTGACTGACTGGCTGTTGGAGAAAATGTATTGACGGCCCATTGATACCAACCCCTTAACAGGAAATTGGAATATTTTTCGTGGTTACTTTGCACTCTATCTATCTATCTCTTCTCTTCGTTCTTTTTTTTTTTTTGGGGGGGTTTGTTTTGCTTTTTAGTATGTCAATCTACTTTTTCACTCGCGTCAATTTTTTTTTCTTCTTTCTTCTTTTTTTTCTGTTGCAAAAAGAGGGTTCGCGTGAACTCATAACTTTTTCAATCGACACGAACGAGGCTTCGATATAAATTGTTTATGTGTATCTCCCATACCCCCCCCATCCCTTTTATGGGCTAAACTGGTCCAGTATTTTTATCATTCCTATCACGATTTTACGATAGGATATTTTTCATCTTCCTCTCGATTCGTTTGGGATTATTCCAATGGATAGGTGACAGTGCAAATTTTTTTTTTTATATATATATTAACAACATTGAAACTATTTAAAAGTTGATTTAATTTTTTTCTTTTCTTTTGTTTTTTTTTTTTTTTTATTAAAACAACACACGTTTTATTCCAATGTGAGTAATATTATATAAATTCGATATATAAATTTACGAACTTGTGCGAATACTTTTTTTTTTTTTTCTTTTTTGTAAGCGAAATAAAAGAATGATACGACAAGTCAGACAAGTAGGAAAATAGAAATGTGAGTTATATTATAGAAAATGTAATATTATATAAATTTAATATAAAATTACGAACTTTCAAATTTCTTTTTTTTTTCTTTTTTTTTATAAACAAAAGAAAAGAATGATACGACAAGTCAGACAAGTAGGAAAATAGAAATGTGAGTGATATTATAGAAAATGTAATATTATATAAATTTAATATAAAATTACGAACTTTCAAATTTCTTTTTTTTCTTTTTTTTTATAAACGAAAAAAAAATGGTACAAATTAGGCAAGTAGGAAAATAGAAACGTGAGTGATATTATAGAAAATGTAATATTATATAAATTTAATATAAAATTACAAACTTTCAAATTTCTTTTCTTTCTTTTTTTCGTTTACGAAAAATACGAACAACGAAAAGTACTACAAATTAGGCAAGTAGAAAAATTGAAATGTGAGTAATATTATATAAAATGTAATATTATACAAATTTGATATAAAAATTTACGAACTTGCAAATTCCTTTCTTTTCTTTTTTTTTCGTTTACGAAAAAAAAATGGTACGACAAGTTAGGCAAGTAGGAAAATTGAATGAACGAGGAAGCAACGAGATAAATCGATTACCTGATGGCTCGAATCGAAACGTGGGCGGTATGTTATCCTTCGTCCTTCGTCCTGCAGCAAACCAAACGAACGATAACGGCATGTCCTGTACCTGTCCTCTCTCTCTCTCTCTCTATCTTTCTTTCTTCGTCTTTTGGAATACCGGATAAAGGACGAACGAGCGTCCCTTTATTTATGCGAAGGACGTCGTAGCACGAAAACATTCCCATCGAATCTGCACGATACGCGTTTTCTCAGTTTGTACTGAAGGCCAATAATGACCGATTAGGTTTTTTTCCATTCAACTCGTGTTTCAACGATCATGAAACTTTTTCAATCTTAACCCGTCTTTCCTTTTTTATTTTTTATTTTTTATTTTTTATTTTCTTTTTCTATTCAACCCTTTTCTTTTTCTTTTCGTTTCTTTTTTAATCTCGAACTTTCAAGTAAAACAAATAATACATGGAATATAATTAATGTAAATAATATTATTATATTATTAAAATAAATATATTAATATTTATATTAATTACACGTATTTAATGAGTTTTACTTTATAATTATTATTTATAACAAATGAGTTAAGCATATATACGAGAATAATATATAATAAATAATATAATAGTATATAACAGGAAAAATGTCAGTCATTAAAAATCATATACAATGATGTAATAAATATTTTTTAACGTTTATCCTTGCCAAAGAATTTTCACTTCAAAAATATGTAAAAAAATAATCAAGTTCCTTTGTATTTCAATGTATTTTTTTTTTTTTTAATTATTTATGTACATACACAGATTAGATTTATAATTTAAATTTACACGTATACGATATCAAATTGTTTCTTTTTATCGGAATAGAAAATTTACATAAAAAAATAAGAAAGAAAGAAAGAAAGAAAAACGTGTAAATGAAATCAGTTTTAAAACACGTTTAATTCATTCAAGTGTATTTGAATTGATTTCTTCTTCCCTATTCACTCAAAGGGAAAGATCGTCCTAAACGTAGAACAATTCGGGTGTATTCCTTTGTATTGTATGATAAGGGAAAAAGAAAATAAAAAGAAATTAAAAAGAAAGAGTCGTTGATGGTCGCGTAATAAACAAAAAAACAAAAAAAACAAAAAAAAATAATAAACTCGGTGTAAACCTAGAGTCTGTTGTAGAATTAAAGAGAAGTAGGAAGGAAGGAGTAAACAGAACAGAATAAAATAAAACAAAACGGAAAAGAAAAATCTTCTCGTTGGTCCAGAAGAGGTGAATACTTGTCCCTTCCTCCCCCTACCAACAAAAAACTAAAAAAGAATATACAGCAAGGTTGTTACATACAAAGAAAGTATTTCGTTCTAAATGTTTCTTTTCTTTTCTTTTCATCACTTTTTCACCCCAGCCCCGTGTTGATAATAACGCGAGAGTTAAATAAAGATAGAAAGGAAGGAAGGAAGGAAGGAAGGAGGGAGAGAAAAAAATTGCTCGAACAATGACACACGACGTTATTGTACCATCCCTTAACGAGCCTGAACGAATACCGATCGAGAATGGAATTATTATTCTTAAGGCGTTTACAATGAGAGTTCTTTTTTCTATTTCTTTTTTTTCTCTCCGTATCTTCTTCTCTTTTTACATTTTATTCTTTCCTCTGCTCCACCTCCTCCTCCTCCTCCTCCTCCTCTTAGTCTTTTTCTCTTGAGATTTCTACCCCCCCATTTTAGACCATTGATGACAAAGGACTACGATAATAAGGGTCGACGAGGGAAAGAAGAAGAAGAAGAAGAAGGAGGAGGATAAAAAGGGCAAAAAAGGATAGGGAGAAAAGGGATTTTCTTTCTCGACCTATCCGAAGAAAGAAAAAGTCGTCCGATTTTTTCTTCTTTTTTTTTTTTTATACAATGGTTACAATACCATTCGACATATCGGTATACGTATATGAGGGATGATTCGTATTATTTGTATAATTTGTTACAACGTGCTTCATTTTCATAAATAACTCGTTACACGTTCGAATGAATTTGATTTTCTTGTAGAATGATTCTTTATTTTTTTCTTTTTCTTTACACGTGTAAAATACAATAGTATATATGAACAAATGTTCATTTGTAAGATATAAAAATAAAAATGGTCCTTGTGTGTGTGTTTTCGTGTAAGAAGAATGAAATTATCACCATGGGGAATTCTACGAGGCGGAAAATCGGATTAACCGAGGGGTGGTTCTTCTTCTTCTTCTTCTCGTCTACGAATTTCCTTCGAATTTCTCGAAAGGATGGAAAGGAATAGAAATTGTTTTGAAAAACAAGAGAGTGAGAGAGAGAGAAAGGGGAAAAGGGCTAACTTTAGTAACTAATTAAAATTCCTAAAGTAGAGATTCTCAAGTTGGGTATCTACTTTTGTAGTTTATATAGGAAGAGGAAGTGACTTTTATCTAATTTATCGTTGTTAACGTATCTTTTTCTTTACTTTATCTAACCCAATTATCTTTGTAACTTTAGAATTATAAAGGAAAAAAAAAAAGAGAAAAGAAAATCGGACAATTAGAAAAAATGTGTAAATTTGTATATTTATTTATTATAAATAATTGATTGAAAAGAATTTGTATGAAACACTCGCGGAACACGCGAGTTTTTTTTTCTTTTTTAAATTTTAAATCCATAAGAATGTTCCATCTGGATGGAACTACTGCGTCGGTTAGATTATAGTAATCAAGGACGACGAAACCCTACGTAAATCTAACTAACTCGTCTATTTAGAGGATCGTTTTGATAGGATTAAATTCGAGCTCACCTACCGCCGATCCTTTAATACGGAAACTCGTGCTCGTATCTTCTTACACATTCTACACGTACACACACACACACACACACACGTGTACACATATATATTTATATACATATTCATACATATACATAAATCCTTTAGCTACAAAACCATCATCACGCAAGTTGCCTATCACCGTGTCGACATAAACGTTCCTTCCTCGTTATTCTCCGTTAGATCATGCTCCGACACATGCTACTAATCTAACCTTTTTCTTTAATCTACGAAGTGGTAGAAGAGATCTGACATTAGCGTGACTTAACTATATAAAATTACGTTATTATATATATATTGTTTTATTTGTAAATGTATATATGCATCTATGTTTGTTTTATTTTTCATTCTAATAAAAATTGTCTTTTTCCTAATCCTTAGAAACAGATAGAAGGATGTGACATTAGCGTGATTTAATTGTATAAAATTAGGTCATTATATATTTTTATTTATTTGTAAATGTATATATATATTATATGTATTTGTGTTATTTTATTTCTTCTTTATTTATTTTTTATTCTAATTAAATTTTCTTTTTCTTAATCCTTAGAAACAGATAGAAGGATGTGACATTAGCGTGATTTAATTGTATAAAATTAGGTCATTATATATTTTGATTTATTCGTAAATGTATATATATATCTATTTTATTTGATCCTTTCTTCTAATTAAATTTTCTTGTTCGTAATCTATAGAAACAGTTAAATGAATTTGACATTAGCGTGGTTTAAACGTTCAAGGTTTTTTTATTTTCATTTATTTCTCGTTAATCTATTATATGTGATTTTTCTTTTTTTAATCTTTCTCATTCCCTTTCTTTCTTATTCTTTTAATATCCTGTATTCCAGAGTTAAGAAAGATATCCTCTTATACTATTTCAAAGTCCTTCTACGTTCAATAAATCCGGTCCTTGCGCAATGCGGTATCTTTGTAGAGTCAAGCGTAATACGCTAGGTACTTCTATTATATACATATACATACGTATAATACATATGCCCGTATGTTAGTGAGAGTTTCATGGTTCCATGTTCAAAGGATCTCACTAATGAATCCTTACGTTCCAAAATCTGAAATATAATAGATTATAAAGAAGAATAAGAGAGTTCAATTCTTAATAATAAAATACAAAGGATCTAATACATATTTTTTATTTTACTTCGACAAAATATCATTTATATTTTTATTCCTATAATATCCAAGTAATATTCATTAATTTTGTTTCTAACCCCCTTTCCCTCCTCCCCTGAACAATCATTATTTCGAATTATAAATTAAACGAGTACGATGAAAAGAAAAATAGAAACAAAAGTTCAATCCTTACAATTAAAAACAAACAAACAAATATGGTTCCGATAGAATAATTACATTGAAAAAAAATATAATATTTCCACACTCGAAAAGCTTTTTTTTTAAGAAACCAGGTGTTCCATATTAGACGCACTTACCTTAAACTACTTTGACAAAAATATCATTCTTCGAGCTCCAATAAATCTCATATACATTCTCTCTCTCTCTCTCTCTCTCTTTATTAAAGTAAGAAAATAAAAAATTATTTCAGCTCATACTGTACCTTCATTAACGCTTAAGTATCTTATTCTTAAGAGTAGTACGATGATGACGACGATGACAACGACCTTAGTAGAGTCTACCAGTTACCGAATTAGAGCACCCTTCGACTAACATAAGAGAGAATTAGAAAGAGTGAGAGAAAAAATCGAGAAAACAAGAGGATCCCCTATTCCTTCCTCCGATTACTATGTAGATGATCATAGTAAGTCTAGTACCCGGTTTGCCTCTTGAATAAAAAATTCGCATCGTGTTTGCAAAGTCGTGACGTTAAAAAAGGTAACGCGTAAGTGAAAAAGAAAAAATAAAGAAATAAAAAGAGAAAGAAAACAGAGTAGGAAGGAAGGGGGGAGAGGAGGAAAGAATGGAAAAGCTAAGGGATGATTAGAGAGAATAATGGAGAAGGGGACAGAGGGGTGGGTTAGGACACGTGGGTGTAAGTTTCTCTCCTCTTTGGTTGGATCCGCGTGCTAGGGGTTGTGTTACGTCACTCGGGATAGAATATATTTTTCGACCCCTTCCCCATCACCACCACCACCACCGCCACCATTACTACTACCACTACGACGACTTCTTTTCCTCTTTTATTTCCCTTGACACAAATCGTATTTCCGTGGGATTCCATTCAGTAAGCGCGTTGACCCCTAAATAAAGAAGAACTTTGTGTGCACCTATGATTTTAATTTCTACTCACCTGATACGAATTTTTTTTGTTCTTCTTTCGCTTTTTTTTTTAGCTTTTTTAAATTATTCACTAATTAAGAAGGTCGATTCGTCGCGGTATTTGTTCTCTTTTTTCTCTCTCTCTCTTTTTTTTAATTGGGCGTCGTTTTAGTCGTTACGTCTCGCAAAGTACGTGTAGTTGGTATATACAGTTGTTGGTTTTATTTGCAGGACTATTTTTATCCGAGCGTATACACTGGATTTGTTTTTCTTGTTTGAAGGTAACGAGAGAATCAGAGGGCTAAGTGGGTGGGGGGGGAGTGGTCGTGAGTAGAGGTTTATTCACTCGTTCTTCTTCTTCATCTTACGTTGCCCTTATTTTTCTCGATTGAATTTACGAGTGTATATTTTATTTAACCTAAGAGTAAGAAAAATATGATTTTTCTCGGTCCAAACGACGGATTTTACTTTACTTTGGATAACGTTTACTTTCATCTGACGCGTTTTATAATAAATTTGTCGACATCGACATATCTCAACGCGTCTCGAAATGCGTTCGACATTTTTCTTCCCTTTTTCTTTTTCTATTAGGATGAAACAAAAATGTTTGTGCGTTTTTTTTTTTATTATCAATATTTCCAAAGTAAATTTTACAGAAAAGAAAAAAAAACAATCCATTGTGCAGTTTAGAACAAAATTTCTAACGCGATAAACGTACGAACTTTTGATTCATCCTAATAGAAAAATCGATGAAAAGATTTTTCTGTAGGGGGTTGACTTCTTCTTCTTCTTCTTCTTTCTTTTTTTTTTTGTTTTATACTTTGAGAACACTTCACTTTAGAAAATAAATTCCCATTTTTTATTTCCATTGAAAATATTCGGGATAAATAATAATTGCATTGTATAACAATCCATCATGGAATAATAATTGTTCTTTAAAAAAGATATTTATTATTATATTTTCAATCCCATCGATCGTGGCACCCCGTAGATCTGGGAGTTGGCTGGGGGCGAGAGCTCGGAGTGTCGTCATGGTAACCACCATTGCCCTGCCACAGACAGTGGTGCTCAATCGAACCCTTTTCTCTTATGCCACTTTAACCTTATATATGTTTATCATCTCTCTCTCTCACTCTCACTCTCACTCTCTCCCATTCTCTCTCTTTCTCTTATTTTGTGATTGGGTGAACCACGCAACTCGACACCGTTGGATGGAAACTCGCCCGAAAATCAAGCTCCGACTATCACCTCGCGCCAAAGTCCTCCCCCACCCCATACACCCACCCCCTATGTATAACTCCGTTTTACCGAGTGGTAGGAAGATTGACGAAGGGTGGATCGAGGAAGGGTGAGATGGTTAGAAGAAGTGGTTCTCGATTTTCTCGTAAATAGACGAGAATATATAAGCCCGTAAGGGCACGCACCAACCACCTACGAAGGGATTTTGTCAAAGTTTGCTTGAACGCGAATTCAAATGGTTAGACTGCGAGAAATAAAACAGGAGAAGAGAAGGGAGGGGGAGGAAGAGTATAGGACAAGGGTTGATAGGAGGGGTTGGTGGTTGTGTTGGAGACATTGGAGCAGGTGGGGGTTCGAAAAAGCCGATCGCGTTTGACGAAGGACGACACAGAGGAGGGTTCTCGAACCAAAAACGAATTATTTGCAAGTGCGATTGGTTAAAACGCTTATTGCTGGGATCGTTCCAATATTGTTTTCCATTCCTTTCCTTTTTCATTCTTCTTTTTTATTTTTTTAATTTCACTCTCGTTTACAATATTTTTATCCCCCATGCCTTCTCTCTTCTCCCTTCCTCCTCCTCGATTATTCCTCTTCTTGCTTTTTATTTTGTCAATTTGCAATTTTAAATGAACATTTTTCGAACGAGTTTTTTTCTTTTTGAACGAGTTGTTTTAGTTTTTTCTTTCTTTTTTTTTTCTTTACTTTAAATTCATATATTCACATAAATGCATATACAAATGTGCGGAAAAATCACATTATTCGTTTTTTCATGATGATGAATCAATGAACAAAAATGACAACGTTTATGATCCACCTACGACGTTTCGTTTGAGTCTACGAAAAGTCTATGAAATTTCGTTTGAGTCTATGACAAAAATATTTTCCCTTTTGTTTAATTTTTTTTCTTTCTTCATTCCTTTCATCCCCCTTTTATTGTTGTTGTTGTTTCTTTTAGATCTAAAAACTAATCGAGCAGACATTTTTCATTATTTTATAGTAACTTAAAGTACTCTTCCGTAACGGTACGCAAGTGTGTTCAATTCTTTTCTCTGTATCATCGTCAACCCCCTACCCTCAGCCCCCTCCCTAACAATCCCAGCTTTTCCTAACCGTCCCCCCCCACTGTTCGTTACGTGCTCTTTGTGTCTCTCTCGCACTCGGCATTTTTTTTCTCTTTCTCTGTATGTGTCTGTGTATGTATGTGTCCCTTCGTTTTCCCCAACCAACCAACCAACCAACCCCCCACCCCTCGACTTCTTCTTATTCCATCCAACAGTCTCTCAATTTCTCTGTGGTTTGGATTGTTTCGCGTCTGGCTTTCTGTCTTCCTGACGCGCGAAAGAAAACTTCTGAAAGCGATGAAAGAAACGGGGAATATATCTCCTTCCTATCTTTGTATTTTCTTTTATCTTTATCGGTGTATTATCTCTCTCTCTATTTCTCTCTCTTTCTCTTTGCCACGTTCTCTTTTCGTTCGTTCGTTCGTTCGTTCGTTCGTTTATCCCTTTTCGTCCTTTTTTCCAAGACTAAATTGCAGGCAAAACGATTGGCCCTCTAAAACGACGAAGCTCGGAAAATTGATTTCCTCTTAAAAGGGAATAGAAAAAAAAAAAGAGAAGAGAGTGAAATAGAGGGAGATAGATATAGTCGGAGGAGGCTTAAAACACAAAACGTAACAGGAAAAAAAAAATTCAGAAAAATAGGGGTGGAAAGAGATAGAGAGATAGAGAGAGAGAGAGAGAGATAGGAATAGTAAAGGTCTTTTTTTATACATAAAACGAAACAAAAGGGAAAAAATATTGGAAGACAAAAATAGAAGGTTTAAATTGCAACAAAAATTAAGGAAAAAAGAGAATGATGATTTAAAATGCGAAACGTGACACAACAAATATTAACTATTATATAAGATATAAATATAAAATAAAGTAAAATAAAAATAGAAAAGAAAAAAAACAGGGTATATAAGAATAATATTAAATTAAATTCTAAAAAAAGAAAAATAAAAAAAAAGTAATAAAAAAAGTAAAGGGAAAAAAGACTAGGTGATAAAGAAAGATAAAGGTACGAATAAGAAAGAGAAAAAAAAAGTACAACGAGAAAGAAGACGAGGGCCGGAGCGTAATCGAGGGGGTGGGATTAAGAGGGATGAAAGAAGGAAATAAAAAGAAGAGAAAAAAAAGTAGAAAAGGACGAGGATACATGGCTCGCCATTACGGTCAGTTTAAAATGTAAAGTAATTTGCAAATTGCCGTGTAGCTCGTTACAAAAGTTCTCCTCTTTCTCTTTATTTTCACCATACCATGATGACGCGCGCCATCACGACCCATCCCACCCTTCTCACTTATTTCACCTCTACCATCGATGCATCGGTTTTTCTCTTTTTTCTTTTCTTTTTTTTTTGCTTTCTCTCTCTCTATTTTTTTTTTTGTTGATGCATATTCGTCGGCACGTACAACATGAACCCTCATCGAAACAACGTTTTTTCATCTTCTCCCGGGGCGGAAAGGAATTAATCAAAAAAAGAAAAAAAAAAAAAAGTAGAAATGCAACGAGTATTTTGTACCTTTTTTGAAACGATAATCCTCCCCAGCTTATCAGTTTATATTCTCTTTCGAAGATAACAATTTGAAGAAGAAGAAAAAAGATGAGAAAGAGAGAGAGATAGAGAAATGATAGAATACGCGCGACAATATTCTAATATTTACGTTTTTTATTTTTTTTTTTGAGAAAGATTATATATTGAGTTCTACTACTTGTACTGTAATAAATCCCCTTATATATACAATTAGTATAGTATTTAAAGAAAATAATTAAAAAAAAAGGTGTCTTGTCGAGATTTGATACTCGTCTTGTTAGAAGAAAAGAAACAAAATTGAATCGAAAATAAGATAAGGGAAGGGAAAGGAAGTGATCTATCTTTCTTCGATTATTCTCTCAATGAGAGAGAGAAAAAAAGAAGGAAAGAAAAAAGAAGACCCTTTCACGTTTCGAAAGAAAAAAAAAAATGAGAGAAAAAGAGAGACACCCTAACTGACTGAGAGTTGAAAGTACTTCGTCTAAGGATCATGCGGGTGTTATCGCTTCTCTCAGTTCAGAGTGAAACATATATATATATATATATATAAAGAGAGAGAGAGAGAGAGTGAGAGAGAGAGGGAGAGAGGGAGAGAGAGAGAGAGTGGACGTTTGCGAAAGTATTCGAGCTTTGAACGTCCGTTTACAGTGACGTGACTAACCTTCCTAAATCCAAGGACAGAAGATATCGTCTCGATTTTGAGCATCCTATATAGTTAGGCTACCTAAAGCTACCTCTTTGTCATGGCTATTCTTCTCCCTTAGTTCTATGGTCTCTTACGAAACAATTACCCCTTTTCCTTTTCCTCGAGGGTTTACTTGCATCTCTCTCTCTCTCTCTCTTTCTCTCTATCTCTTTCTCTGTCTCTTTTATTTCATTGTTAGCAGTGATACGAACCAGGCATTTAGTTGACATCGTATAAAAGGGCTCATTATAAATAAAAGATATCTTTTCTTTATTTTTCCTTCTTTTTCTTTCTCTTTGAATTTACTTTTTCTACTTTAAGAAGGGTGGACCATTTTTTAATTAGATAGTTATTAGATATTTAATTATTGTTTTGTATTTATATATTTTTTTTTTTTAATATGTTAGAAACGAGGTTAAGGGGGGCTGGGGTTTGTTAATTTCTTTCGATATTTTTCTTTGATTTTATCGTTAACAGTGAAACAGATCTATCATTTAACCGACTTTCACCCTCTCTCCATTGAAAATTTATTAAATATTATATTATATATGAGATTTGTGTTCCTATTCGTTTTAATTTTCTTATTTTTCTAGAATAATGAAAATTTGTCGTTGTAAGTTTTTCTTTATTTCTAATATCTCATTTTTTCTTTAATTAATACTTCTTTTAATTCATTGTTAGCAATGTTATAGTTTTGACGTTTGACTGACGTGGTATGAAAAATTGATTACAACGCGAAAGATATTTTTTCAAAACTTTTATTTTATATACTACGATAATGCAAATTTTTATTTAACTATTACTTTATTTATAATATCGTATTTTTCTTGATTTAATGGATAACCTTTAAAATTAAAGTTAGTTGGTACTTTTAATAGGCAGTTACTCATGTCGTAAATAAGAAAGTTATAAAATAGGATAATAAAATAGTCGTGAAAGTTGGATAAAAAAGTAGAAAGATCCCATCCTCGTCGTTGTCGTCGTCGTCGTCTTCATTGTCGTCTTGGATGTCTCGTCTTCCTTGTCGTAAAATTTCGATTCTACTGAAAGGAAAGAAATGAGAAGAAGAAAAGAAAGGGTAAAAGGAGGAGGGAGAGGAGGAGGAGGAGGAGGAGGAGGTTGAGATGGAATCCTTTCCGATCCTTTTGGTATTCTCGAAAAGCTTCTAAATCCTATTGAAAAGTTGGAAACTTTTTTTTTCTCTACTTGTCGAATGCATAATACATAACTATAGTTATCTACAGGTTGTTTCTAAATTATTATTCCTATTTTTCAAATAATAACTCATCTAAATAAACAAAAAAATTTTTTCCTATATGATTTCTTTTTGATATTACAAATAATTCAAAATATTTTTTTTCAGATAATCAAATAATTTTGAATACATCGATTTCGTGTGATATATAATAAATAATTTTATTACAAAATAAATTATAAAATCAATTAATTTCTCTTCTTAACTTAGATTATTCTCATAAAAAATAATTATTAATACTTTTTAAATATGATAAAATGTATCTACGGTTATACATTACGTAAAATATTTTTTTATTAAAAAAGTTAATAATAAAAATAATTCTCTCCACAAATGTCCGTATTATCTTAAAATATATTTTTAATGATCATCAATAAAAAAAAAAAAAAATATTTAATAAGGAATAGTTATTTTTGAAACGTCGCGTATAGAGATATATAAAATACATACATATATTTAAATATATATTTGAAAAGTTTCGAATAGGATTTCTCTCCGCACTTCTTCGATTTCTTTCCCATTTGATGTTTGCATCCCGAAGAAGATACACAAGAAAAAAGAAAATGTCACATGTGTGCGTTGTGCACGCTTGTACAGTTTCTTGTTCGGTCCACGTGCCGGAGGGGTAAAAATCTTCTTCTTCTTCTTCTTCTTCTCGTCTCAAGATTCGCGAAGAATACTTTTTACCGGAGAAGGACGCGTGAGGAAAGGGAACGAAAGAATAAAAAAAAAAAGAAAAAAAATGATTTAAAAAGAAAAAAGAAAAGGGAAAATAAAAGGAGTAGTTCGCAGGGAGAGAAAAAAGAAAGGGGTTGTCTCGAAGGAGATAGAAGAAGAGTAAGAAGACAGGAGGAGGAGGTGGAGAAAAGGTTGGAGAAGAGGTGAAGGGTAGAGATGCGTTCTTCTTTTGCATCTTCCTCCTTTTCGTTCGTGTCCGCGCTTCGGGCGACTTCTTTTTATCTCTGATGGCTTTAAAGGAGAAACGGGTTGAGGTGGGATGGGGGCTGGGGGGGCTGGGGGGGGAGAAATAAAAGGGCTAGGAAAAAAAAAATACTAAGAGAAAGAGAGAAAGATATAGTCTGGACGTTTTAAGTTTAAGCCCATATACATGTATATATATTATGGTGAACCAAAAGTTCGTGCGTTTTTTTTTTTTATTAACATTTCCAAAGTAAATTTTACAAGAAACAATTCATTATACAGTCAATAAACGCACGAACTATTGGTTCATCCTAATACATGTATATGTATGCATGCATCCATGTATGTACAGATTCTGTAACTGATGGTTAAAAAAAGAAAAAAAAAAACTATTGGTTCACGGTTTTATTATTAATTGTAAATACTTGTTAAAAAAACAATTTCTCATTTTTTCAATTCGGTCGACCGACCGACAAATACAAAAAAGTGGTTATACTCGTATACGCGTTATACTTTTTTTTATCTTTACATCTCGAGTTATATTTGATGCATACATACATTTATATATTCATACATGGGAGACATATGTAAACACATATACATATTGCGGTGTATACGATTTATCGTAGCGTTGCACTCAATTACAAACGTATCTATATATATATAAATACAACTGTATAAATATACGTATGTAACTGTCATATAACGCGAGAACAATAAGAAATATTATTTCATAATACTACAACAAAATAGAAATAAATTTTTGTTTGTTTCGTTTAAAAATGTGGTGTCGATGAACCGTTATACTTTATTCACATATGTGTGTTGCAGATATTTTCGCACATATGGTCTTGTATTATTATATATACCGAAGCATTAACTATACTTACTTATTTACTTTCAAATGGAATTGAACATTTCTTAAAATGTATATTTTTAAATGCACGCTAAAATCTCGTCGTCACGATACGCGAATAGAAACGTGTAAATGTTTTACCACTTCCAACGTTTTCTATTTCCAAAGTGGCTAACGCAAACATCGAAATACTTCGATGTTGGCACAACATTTCTCCAAAGTAAATATAAATTCCGCTGGTGGATATAATTTAAAGGAAAGTTTGTAAAATGATTGCGAGTAACGATAAAATATGATTGAAAAAAAAGTTATAACAAATATTTTTATATATCTTTTACATTTGAGAATAAATTTTGTTAATTATATTTAAGAGCTTCTTCAATGCAATAGGAATATAAAAGAGGAAAGAAATGATCAAGTATATAATTTTTTAGAATATATATATATATATGTAATTATATATTGTAGTAAATATTTATCAGAAATGAATAGATGGTCTAACGAGAAATGAACATCTCGAAAAGTCTCGTGTAAAAGTTATTATCCAAGTTTTCTCGAGAACCTTCCAGTCTTATTTACTACCCTCGGAAAAAAAGATTTCAAACGAAATAATTGGAGAGGTAGAAAATAGAAAATAAAAAAAAAAAAAAAGAATGAAAATGTAAGAGTTCGGAATGAAATCGAATCAACGAGTCCGATGAAATTCGAATCGTTGCTCTCTTTCATATAAGAAAATTCTTTTACTCGTACACCAACAAACAAATATATATATATATACATAAAACCATTGAGAAAGATTACACAGACACACACATACACAGAGATACACATACAGAGAAATGATCGTTAAGGTCTTCTTAGTAAAGTCAGGCAAAGTTATCCACAGGGATTTCCTGTGTGCACCGGCTGGCCAGCCAACAAATTATAAGTTCTCGCTTGTCTGGCAATGCCATTAGTTGCTCACGCTTTAGCAGAGGGTTGATAATTGAATATGTACGCCCTTTTTCTCTCCCACTTTCCTCCCCCCAACACCCCCCGCCCTCTCACTCATTTTCCGTATACATGTATCGTCTCATCCAGTTACGCACGATCGACCACGTGTGGTCTGGTGTCTGTACCGCACGTGCTACTAACTTTTTTTCCCCCCTGTTTAAAGGGATACGATTTTACTGGAATTCCGACAATATATCTTTCTTTTTCTTTCTTTTTACTCTCCATCCCCGATTAAATATAGAATAACTATATTAATAAAATTGTTAATTATAAAAATGTTGAAATTTTCAAAAAGAACCAATTCATTTTGTTAAGAACTAATATCAACAAGCTAAATGTTTATTTTCCTTATATTTTATTTCTTAATTAAAGTGAAAAGGTTTACAAAGGAAAGAGAAAAAATGATAATAACGAGAGTACGAAATAAAATAAGATACGTTCATAGAAAAAAAAAGAAAAGATTTAGTTTCCTAGGCTGTTACAATTTTTTGTATGTGTATGTTTATTTCTAAACGTGTTTCTAAAAACGCATCCTTACGTATTATCGCATCGTGTTAAAAAGACAAGAGATGTGATAGGAACACATTCATAACCGGGAGCGAAAAGATGCCACGCAGAGGGGTTGATACGGGTTGGTAGATATATTTGTGGCACCCC
Source organism: Polistes fuscatus (assembly GCF_010416935.1). Taxonomy (NCBI): domain Eukaryota; kingdom Metazoa; phylum Arthropoda; class Insecta; order Hymenoptera; family Vespidae; genus Polistes; species Polistes fuscatus. Next base: position 4,534,478 of record NW_025112997.1, on the reverse strand, counting down.
TTCGAAAAGAACCTAAGCACTTCGAGCGTGTAACAGTGACAGTGGTTTTAACTGTGTTCCTCTTTCTCTTTCTCTCTTTATTTCTCTTCCTCCCCCTCCCCTATGTGTGCTTCAACGAAACCGGCTTGGCACCTTTATTTCCGGCGACATGGGCTCCCGTGGGACTTTGCCCGGGAAAAGGGAATCACCGAGCTCGAACCGCCATAATTTCCGTTCGTTTTTTAATCCAGTGCACGTGCTACGCAAAAGGGAGAAGAGAGAGAGAGAAAGAGACAAAACTATATATCCAAAATCTTTCACGACTAAAATTATTTTCATTTTCTTACCCTAAATATGAAATGTCGTTACTAAAATTATTGGCTTTCCTCTAAAAAAGAAAAAAAAAGAGGGAAAAAAGTGACTGGAAAATTTTGATAAAGTCATCAATAAATTAATTTTTAATACGTACATATATACAATTATTAAAATAATTGGATTATTTAATTACGTTAAAGTTAAATAAAAAGAATGAGAACGGAAGAAAAAAGTTGCTAAAATTGTCAACGTCAAAATTATCTTCCTTTCTCGTGACTTGACGACAAAAATAAAAGAAAATCTAATAAATAAAAAGATCCATAATATTCTTCTCTTTGTATATAAAATTCATACCTTTGTCAGTATTTTCTTACCTTTTAACGAATGGAAAATAATTGAAATTTATATTCTTTATAAAGATGATGATAATGATGCTCTTGTTTGTTCTTCTGTACTATGTTTCCCTAACTATATTACACTCGATACTAATACACAAACGCATGTACATTACTATATATCTATATACTTGTATAGATGAGTTAGTTCGTTCCGCGTGGAAAGTTAGCGGACTCGATTCACTAAAGATAAACTTGACAGAATCGAGAGAGAAGTTTCCTCCATCTATTATATATATATATGTGTATGTGTGTCCTTGTTATGTGTATATGTATTAGTACGTCAACGTTAGAGACTCCTCTTGGCTTTCAGGACGGTCGAGTGGACGTGGATTTAACGTCACGTTAACTTTGAAACATCGATAAGTCTTGCAGGCGTTAGAAACTTTTCTTCGCTTCCATTTTGAAAATAAAAAAAAAAGAACAAGAGAGAAAGAGAGAAAGAGAGAGAGAGAGACAAAGAGATAATTATTAGCTTATTTATATTTATAATTAATTATTTTTCATTTTAATATTTATATTTATTCGAACTAATTTTGATTTGGAAATTAAAGTTTCATTTTTAATTTTATTGATTCACTCTCTCGAGTGCAAAGAAGGGTTAATAAATAACAAATATTAATAATATAATCGAGAAAATTTATTCGACATTTCAATAAATAGAAATAAATAAAATCGAAAATTTATATTAACGAATTTTCAAAACTATTGTATAAATATAAATTTATTTTCTATTTTCTTTGCGTTTGATTAAAGATTCATAACAACACTTTTTATTGTGAATAATTTCTTACGGAAAGTAAATGAAATTTCCGGTTAGTTAGTCATTTCTTTTTATGATACAATGTTCGGTCAAGTTAACGATAATTTTTAAAGACGTTTGTAAAAAAATAAAAAAAGAAGAAGAAATAAAACCTTGAAACTTCCCTCCTGACTAATACGTTCGTCATTTCGTTCTCGTCACCCTACGACTCGTTTAAGTTCAGAACAGAAACCCCTTGCACCCCCTCCCCACACACACGCACACACACACAAAGGACAGATAAAGTAGAGGAAGGACTTTACCCTAGGTAATGCGAGCCACCCTTCAGAATTTGGGTGCACCCTGTCAAAGCGCTTTTGCCAAACTTCCCTGGTTGCTTTCTGAGACGTTAACTAATTAAAGTGGAAACGGAAATAACAGGAATCTCCGATTTCTGTTTTTTTATTTCTTTTTATATTTTTTTTCAATGTATTACCTTTAATATCAAATCAGGTTTCTTCATTTTGTCGACGACATTTCATCGATTGATGGAATGAGTTGAATAAAATTTTAAAAAACATCCCCAAACTCTCCCAAAACAAAAGGAAAAAATTAAAGAGAAATTATTCAAAAGAAGAAGAAGAAAAAAAGAAACAAATCACCTTTGATCTCGAATTTGCCAAATAGAACGAAAAGGAAACGAACGAAAGGATTTAATCGGTAACGAGAGTAGCCGTTTGAACTAATACCGATTGCTTGCCGATTAGTTAGAAACAAGAGCTCGTTAGTGGTCCGTTTCTACGCTTGCCAAACCAAACGGGGACTAGTCGTATACGATTGAAAGGGTTAGCCGAAGCTACTGGAACTACCCTCTGTAATTTATCGCGAGTGTACCATGCCATAATAACGATGATACCGAAGGGTAAACTTAAACCTTGATTAAAACGTTTCTATTTCTATCTCGTAACTATTTAAATTGACTTTTATCAAAACATTCGAAAAATCACTAATTTTATTTTATTTCATCATAATATTACGATTGTTCATTGGACAATAACCAGAACGATTTGGTTGTTATCTGTTAACTATTATTATGAAAATTATATATGCAATTAACAAAACGCTACGATACGGGGCTGATTTATCATCCACCCATAACCGAATTTAATCATAGTAATGATTTTTTTTACGAGTGATATACCAAGCTCGAGATATATTAAAAATAGAAAATAATTGTAGGGTGTAGGTTCGAGGAGAGTAATTCTAGGAAATTTAATACTACACAACCCTACGTTGTAAAGTTGAAATTTAGTCGAAACATTATGCAGATGGTGGATTAACACTAGAAGTATAAAAGAGAGAAAGAGATTAAGTGTTAGTGTGTTGAAAAAGAAAGACAAAAGGGAATTAGAAGATACGCCACGAATTTAACAAAGTTACAACTTTCAGGTACAATTAGCATATTTAATCGAATTCCGGCGGATTTAGGTTATCCTAATGGAAGACTTGTTCATAGAAATTGGAAAAGGCTTAAAATAAAGGCTTGATAATACGATTCTTTCTTCAATTTCATATTTCTTAGTAAAATTTAAAAAAAAATAAAACATATTTTAGCTATTAATTATTAATATTGTTATTTGTAAATACTTGGAGCATTGTTTGGAAAATGTTTATGATCTCATAAAAATAATTAAATAAACTAATAATGAAGATAATAAAATATGATTATTATGAAATTATAATATTTCGCTGCATCATTTTCATTTACCGAGGATGATGAAAATTATTGTAAAAGAAACAAAGATTAAAATGGAAGGAAAGTAATGCGAAAGGGAAGAGATGAAAATAGAAAGTAGGAACATATTCTCGGAATCGGTACGAGTCTCATGAGATAACACGGGACAGAAAAGATATGGCGTTGATGAGAATGATTGAATCAGGAAAACCCTTTTTTTTTTTTTCTTCTTTTTCTTCTTTTTTTTTTCTCCCCTTTTTTCGCATGGCAATACGTGATCGGAAGTGAAAAACACGAAAAGCACGTTGGTGTCTGGTCCATGGGATCGGGACGACGTGTACAGCATCCGATTGATCCTTCGGGATAAATTTTTACCTTACTTGATGCCATCCCAAGAGATTGTTCTTCGTCTTTTCGCAAATAAACAATCCCCTGGATAACGTCTGCATACGTTGCATTTTAATATTACATACTGCGTACAATTTTGTTTTTTTCTACTTTCTATTCGATTTTTGTGTGTGTGTTACTTTCGATTCAACGTTTTTGTATTTCCTATTTAGACATGTTTGCATTACAAATTCAAACCTTTTGCATTGAACGTTCAAACCTTTGGATTCTAAATTCAACATTTTGTTCTTCTAATTAAACCATTTGAATTGCAAATTCAAACGTTTGTACTTCTAATTCGAGTGTTTGTATTTCAAATTCAACCTTTTGCATTTCAAATTTAGACCTTTGGATCTCAAACTCGAACTTTTAATCCTAAGAAAATGTGGTAAAATTGTTGACTGCATAAAATTTTGCTTTCATCGTGCTAACCAATGATCATAAAATTTATAATTAAAGCTTCTAACGATTTTTGTAGTAAAATGTCATTTGCAAAAGATTGAATTTCATTTACAAATGATTGAATTAAAGGTATGCAATATATATTGTATTTAATAAATGTGTGTGTATGTGTGTGTGTGTGTGTGTGTGATATCAACAATATAATAGAATAAATTATAATAAGAGAATAAAATTTCTATTATATTTAATAATTTCATTTGTTATTTATTCTCTAACATATTCAAATGAATTTTTGTTACAGATTCATCTCCCGAGTTCGAAAAATGGCGACTGGGAGAGAAACGTGCTGGCTATCCACGCTAATAGAATAAAAAGATAGAAAAAAAGGCTTTTTTTAAAGAATGACGACAACTTAAGTAAGTTGATTGAACGATAAGCAAATTTATTTTTTAACGTGTTGAATTCTATTAACAATAAATTTGATCAATTAGATAAATGTACTTTAACTTATCCGTTCTAAATAATATTTCAACGTAATAACAAATTCGTGATAAGTCATGTAAAATTAACGTGATATTCAACGCGTATTATAAAAGAAAAAAAAGATAAATGTTTTATGTCAATTTCGCATTTAAATACTGATAATTCAAGAAGATAATGATCATCACAAAAAGACACATGTATCGTCTTTCGAAATACGTATTACATATATCTATACCTATACCATGATTATATAATATATAAGTATACTTATACGACATAGTAACTCGAGACAAAATATGCGAGAATGAAACTTGCTGCTGATAGTCTACAGGGAATCGATGATCGTAATCGGTTACTCGATACTCTATGGATTACTACACGTGCACTTATGCGAGAACGACATTTACAAAATACATTGGTTGAAAAACCATACTGAGATAATATCCTTGAAAGAAATAGTAGAAATATAGTATATGGAAGTGTGCCAAGGATTTATATAGAGATGAAAAAAAAAATAAATAAATAAATACATTCCCTTATTCGTTTTACATTTAAATAATTCTAATCGATAAATCGTAGAAAAAAATCATTGATATTTGAATGAATTTTTGATTTAAATTATAAGCTGAAGCAAAAATGTTATTAAATAAAAATCAATAATAACTTATTACATTCGGATGATACGTATAAAAATTCTGAAGCCTTGTAGTCTAGGAGGAGGGGAGGGGGGGAAGAAAAAGAAAAAATAAATTAGTATAATAAAAAATCTCGGATAAGAGTAACGAAATATTTAAAAAATGCAATAATTATTTGATTGTTCACAGAGTAGACCGTTTCAAGTTGGAACGGAGACATGTATTCGATGAACGAGTGCATAGATAAATATAAAAATAAAATTTAAAGGAATTTAAAGGGGTGTGTCGACCTCTGTCCACTTGTGCATTTCGAGGTGACGCCGATCCGTTGAACGGAATCCATTACAACATGTTCGGGACGAAATTGCGCACGTGGATGGAGGCACACATTGTGCGATCTAAGAAAAAGAAGGATCGTAAAAAGGGGGATAAAGGATTCGATTCTAACTGCAACTCGCCTAGAAGTCACAGTGCCAATAGATCACCTGCTTTGCATCAAGTAAGTGCAACAACCTTGCAACATATTTTGCATCCGATTAACGCATATTCAAAATAATGATCGTCAAATTGTAATATAATCATTTCTCAGTTATATTATATCAAATTACACAATATTGTTTATAATTGGCAATATTCCAATTCCGATATTCTAACTGAACGATAAACTTCAGAACCTGAAGTGCAAACAATCGAAAAAGTTTAGTAACTTAAAATGTCTAAGTAGCCACTCTGGTAAAAAACCCCTTATCGATCTTAGAGATTGCAATGTGCTAACCACTTTGCTTCTCCACCCCCTTTTTTCAACGATCTTAACCTCCTAGTTTATTCTTAGAGGCATCCACTCCGCGGATATACGACTTTCTTCTTCTTCTTCTTCTTCTTCTTCATCTTCATCTTCCTCCCTAACAAACCCTTTTCTTATAAGTCTTCGTTGCTAACGAGAAAAAGAAAAAATAAAAAGAAAAAAAAAAAGGAAAAAGAAAGAAAGAAAGAAAGATTGAAGGAGAAAAACGAAGGTAAAAAGACCTAGTTTAGTATTCTCGCCCAAGGTCTATCTAACATAAGAGAAAAACAGCCGCCCCGCGTTGTTTCGCAACCCTAGAAAAGCAAAGTTGTCTTTTATCTCACTCTCTTTTCTACTTTACAACTATCTTTCTATCTTTTTCATTCCATTTTCATTCATTTCTTTCATTTTCTTTCATTATTCTCTCTGTCTTACATTCTATTCTTCCCTTTTGCTTCTCTAATTTCTCCTCATTTTACCTTGGCTATCCAATTATAACCTCACCGCTGGTTCTTCTCTAACCTTTTACAAGGCTACTTACCTAGTCGCTTTACCAAAATGTAATTCTCGATCTTTAAACGTTGTAACAACTAATGGCGAGAGCTTTTAACGTCGACAAAAGCCATTGAAATTTATTATACTGTCTTTGGTGACTCTTATCGATAAATTTTCGTACCCTCCCTCCCCCTCCCTTTATAATAAATCGATCAAATTTATAATAATAATAATAATAATAATAATAATAATAATGGTTCCCCACAGAGACTGTCTTCTTCGTCTGGCTTAATTTGTAGATCATTGTGTATGTAGTATTTCTTTTTTTTTCTCTTTTTTTTTTATTATTAATAATCTCGAGGTTTTATCACGTCCTTGATTTTTTTTTTCTTTTCTTTCTTTTTTTTTTGCTTCATCGAACAACGAAGGTGAAAGGATAATATTATAATAATCTGTCGTATCGTTTTACATAGAATTTTATTTGTTATCCTAACACAATGCGAATTTAATATTAAATAAAATTTCTGTGTCTATATAATAATTGGAAGTTGATGTTCAACAAGACTTTTTTTGTTGAATTTAATTGATGATCATTATTTTTTTATTGCGATACAGAACCAATGTTATGTGTTTGGATATATAAACATCAAGAAAATTACTATAAAAATAATCCTTACAATAATATACCGAAGAACAAACAATGCACATTTTTGTTCTTTTGCTTTTCCGATCGTTTACCGTATAATAAAAATTCACGTCCCTTTTTTTTAATCGCAAATTAATATTTTTTTGTAAAATAGAAAATCCAGGATTGAAAATTTGAACCCCCTCCCCCTGTGCTACCCTAAATTGAACTAAATTCTGAATTTATGAAATTTTAGGTACATCCTGTGGATTCTCCAACAAAGAACGGCGTAGACGGGATTCGATTGCACGGTGGATCCAGTGGTGGTGTTGGTGGTGGTGTTGGTGGTGGTGGTGGTGGTGGTTACGCTGGAACGGTGACCACCTCTTCCGGTACGTCCGGTGGTACCGGAAGCGTGAATCTTTCGTCTCCGGAAAGTGCCTACAGTACCGGATATTCGACGGACGGTACGTCGCCCGGTACGAGCTTTCCGCCCGAGTATTACATCAATATCAGGACGGGAACGCATTATTTTCAAAGTAACAATAAAGGTAGGGCGCAGGGAAATGCGGGGAGGATCGAAGACAGATCGAACTCAGAGTCAACCAAGTCTACGAACATGACCGGTGACAGTAAGCAGCTCAAGGACGTTAGAACCAGCACCCCGGCCAAGCTAAACACGCTTGTAAGTTACCATTTTTTTCCTAATTAACTTAATTAAAGAAAAAACAAAACTTCGAGATCGTTTACACCTAACCCTCTATAATCCAATTATTTATTAAGAGGGTTTTTGGAATGTAGAATATGTTGCAATTATTAAATAAAATGTCTATTTCTGTTGAATAATACAAAAAAGGGGGAATAATTCTTATTTCAATAATTTATCTACAAATCTTAAACGGATTTATATCAGACTTTTAAACCGATCATTTTGACAATTTTGATAATTCTAATATTAAATATAGAATTTCGAAGTTACAAGCGGCATTATAGAGGGTTGAAATAGAAAATTCAATTATTAACGTATTACGAACCGTTCACAAACCAAATCAATTAGAACGAATATTTATAATTGTTACGGTTAACTGAATAATCGTTGAATTAATCGATTGGGCAGGGTGAGAGAACGACTCGTAAAATATAAAAAATAAACAAATATATATCTGTATATATATTATCTTCCTTAAAAATTGTGCAGGATATCATCAGAGGTGTCTCATCTATGGCTTCTCAATTAATATAACGACACGGAAGTAGGAAGTTTCTTTAGAATTTCCTTTTTAGTGGTGATAGACAGAAGACGAAGGTTCGCGTTCGTCGTAGGGAGATTAGCATCGTTTCACAGAACCACCTACTAGCTACCCCTTTGGTTGGTTGGTTGGTTGGTTGGTGGTTCTCTTTTTCTCTTAGAGATCTTATGATGCTTTGACGTCTCGGGTTCAACGACATCTTTCTCTCTCTCTTTCTCTTTTTTTCTTTTTCTTTTTCTTTTTCTTTTTCTTTCTCTGACTCATACACCTGTCTTACTCCCACCCTTCTTTTTCACCTAGCACAAACGAAACTTATACATTTTAGAACGAGATTTCTCACGGTTCAATACAAACAAGAACTGCCATTCTTCTCTTATATTTTCCCACGAAAGCCACACCGATTTTAGGCCGATAACGAGCGATTCGCGAGAGAACGGATCATTAACGTTAACACGAGTGAGAATATAGGTGTATATATGTATATACGAGAATAGTTTCTAAAGGCCTTTCATTCAAATCGATTTTCGAATAGTCCGACGAACAATAGTTTTTCCATTCCCTTTTTTCTTTTGCTTTTATCTTTCTCTTTCTTCTATTTTTTTTTTCTTTTTTTTTTTTATTTTTCCAACGAAAATTTATTTATGAGTTAATGAGAATCCTTAAATTATTCGTTAACTATCGATTTGTATCGAATATATTGACAAATTAATTGTTTATCATTTTGATTTAAAAAAAAAAAAATTAAAATTAAACGAAGACGTATCTAAGATGTAAGAAAACTCGAAATCATTTAGGTATCTAAAAAAAAAAAATTAAAACGTTCCACGCTCATCAATACGATTTTTTGATCAAAGTATTACCCCTTTAGCAAAAAAAGATATTAGTATTACGGATAAATTAATCGTTAAATATATTAAAAAGAAATACCTCTATCTCTCTTTTCTTTTTTATTTTTAAAACAAGTATAAAAAAAAAAAAGAAAAAAGAAAAAAGAAATCCCTTCTCGAAGAAAAGTGCCGTTCGTACGAACGGATGAAAAGAAGACGATAGAGGTAGAAAATAGTGAATGAAAGACGATTAAAAAACTATTCTCGTATTCTGGTAGCTACCGATCGAAGGAAAGAATGAAAAATGGCAGGAACGGATACAGTGCGAAATTTTTTTCAAAACCGTGGACCGAACGACCGAAGGATCGACGAATTCAGCACCCACTCGAGAAAGAAGGGATTTCTCTTCTCATCCTCATCCTCCCGTTCATCCTCTTTGGTGCTACTACTGCTTCTACTTCTGCTGCTGCTAATGGTGGTAGTGGTTGGTGATGGTCGGACCATTCCACGTCGTCTGGTAGAATCGAACGGACGTTTTCGCGGAAGCGCTTAAACGAGCGGTCTATGGAAAAGCATTATTGAGTTTCCTACCCCTTCCCCCTTCATCCCCTTCTCCTATTTCCAAGCTTCATTCCCATTCTTTTTCTCTTTCTCTTTTTTCTTTCTTTTTTTCAGTTCTTTTTCATTCTCTTCCACACTTATTTTCCCTTCAAACCGCACCCCCTTATTCTCGAGAAACGCGGGTTCGTCCTCGTACCGTATACTAGAAAGGAATGAAAAATGAACGCACCCTCCCTGTGTTCTGCTTCTGCTTCTTCTTCTTCTTCTTCTTCTCTTTTCTTCCTTCTATGAGGAACAGATCGATTTGAGAAAACAAACTTTGTTACGTTCTCGTAACAGGACGTCCAAATTAATCCTCGTTAATAAATTAACGAGAAAGTCCTCTCTTCCTTTTAGATATTATACCTTTTTGTGTATTTTTCTTTTTTTTTTCTTTCGTCTTTCTATACATATCAAGCATGAATTGTTTTGTTTTTTTTCCTTTTTAATCTAATTAAGTAAGTGTTCGTTAAAAAAACAAGTTCATACAACGGAGGAAAAGGAAAATATTGAAAATTTAATTATGATTTAAATAGTGCTATCTATGTACATCGAAAGAAATGTTTGCAGAGCTCCGAAGCCCCCCCGATCAATCATGGATCAAAACAACCACAACCACAACCGCAACAACAACAACAACAGCAACAACAGCAACAACAGCAACAGCAACAGCAACAACAGCAACAGCAACAACCGCAGACTCCTCAAAGACAGCAAGAAAATTCTCATAGAAGAACAGAATCCTTCTCAGCTGATTCCTCAAGGAACAATCTTCCTGTACCATCCTCGATACCTCCCCCACTCGTTTCACCAACCGTACAATCACCACGCGAACGATCACGAATAAGAACGAATCCGTGGTTGTCGGCAAACTCTTCTGGTTCCAGCACGACTGGATTCAAATCAAGGCTAACCCTCGATGAGACGAGCAGTAGTTCAGGTCTCAAATTGACCGAATCTTCTGGTAGCGCAAGTGACGTCAATATTAACAGCACGAGAGAAAGTTTAACCAAGAAGGAACACCGTCAGGAAAGTCTCAGCGCAGGACGTAGTCCGTTAGTAATTTATACAAATTTTTCTTTTTCTTTTATCCAAACAAATATCTTTGAAAAATCAATCTCCAATTCGATCTATGATAATAAAATTATTGGAAAACCTTCCTTTTCTTTTTTTTTGTTTTTTTTTGAGAGAAAGGATATATGTTGACTGTGAACAGTACGAACAACGATGCCAATGGATCCAATCTTAGATAATAACTATCAGTTGAATTTAATTGTGAATGTCGTTTTGAAATTGGTATAAAAGATATAGAATGAAAGGTAGACGATCGATAATATGAATTCTCTTCCCCATGAAAGGTATGGATAGCCAACGCAAATAGCAAATACGTTCTCGTTCGAGCTTACGGGAACGGTGTTGACATCAAAGGAAACGACGATGAACAATGTGGATAGAACATTAAACGTGTTTTCAGAAGTTCCAGTGTGTCAGCGTGTAAATGTAGATGGTCCGATATACTTGGCTGTGTTATGGAGAAATATTCAAACGAAGTCAACTTAAAGCTGAACAGTCGTATCGAACAATTTAATTATCGTAGATAATTATATAAGACTTTTTTTTATTTTGTTTTGTTTTTTTTTTGAATAAAAAGCGATTTAAAACGTCTCTAGGGATAAAAATAAGAAATTCTAAATAAAACCTAACACTGGGATAATTCAGATTAAACAGATTAAAATTAGATAAGTTAATGTAGCCTTTTGACGTGTTCGATGACGTAGGTAAATACAAAGGATGACGATCTCGCTTGATATATTCCCCCCCCTACCACCACCTCCCTCCTCAACCCAACCCATCAAAAGATTCTCCACATATTAAGCGCGTCACAACGTCCATCCCTACCATATCTGTCATATCCCATCTCGACCTTCCCCTTTGAATAAGCACTCGAACCTTCCAACAAATATTAGCCTTTCATCGTGAACGAAGGATACTATATCGGATAAGATCGAAGGACAAGGATAGCCCTATATATAAAATAAGCAAACTAACTGCACAATATTTTCTTTCTTATGTTGTGAGCTTAATTTTAATTCGTCGATCATATTAATAAAATGTTTTTATTCTATAGGATCAATCAAAATTGGAGAATCCTACCGGGTATGGATATCAGACCGAAAATACCATTGGCTATGCAACGTCGTACAAGCAGCAGCAGTTCATCTGGATCATCGGTAACACGAAGTGGTCGTTCATCCGAGGATGACATTACGTTGAACGAGATGATGGGAAAATTCGATGAAAGTTACGTCTACGAAAAGGAAACTGATATCTTGTCCGATAGCGACCCTACCGATTGCGAGGATTACATTGACTCTTTGTCAGACGTTGATACCGGTCAAGATGGTGGCGATGAGAACGATCCCTTCGAAAACGATTTTGATTACATCGACAATGGTTCCTTCCTCGATTTAGATAATCTCGACTGTACAGGAAATTTTCCCAATACCGGTCATTGTACTTACTTCACGTTTTCGAGCGAACTTAGCAGGCGTGGTACTAGGTTAAGGGAATCATTCTTGAAACGTAGAAACAAGGACGAAATTCTTCCACAGAGGTAACGATTTTAAAATTAATTACAAAAAGTAATGTTATTATATTTAAAATATTTTCATTCAAATTTAGAAAATAATTTAATAACTTAAAGTAAAGTGTGTTCTGTGAAATAAGGGACGACTGTCAATTTACTGTCGGGAATTTTATTTTCTGACACAATTATAATTATTAATAATGTTTTATTATTATATCTACAAATTTTTTAAAAATATACATTTGATTAAAGAACGATCATTGAACTGGAATACAAATAATCAATAAATTTAGAATTAAAAACTAAAGATAACTAGCGAATGTATTATCACACAATTATTGTCTTAAAGTTAATACAGTGATTTTATTTTTAGGACGATCAGCATAAGGAACGCTGCAAAGAGGCAAAGTATTCGTTACAAAAAGACAGATGAGAAACAAAACGAGAAACGAAAGAAAAGAATCTCTCAACGGAGGAAACCAAACATGGAAAAGTTGGACGACGAGACAGCGAATTTAAATCGAGTCTTGGTAGAGAGAATGTTGCTAAAGAATTCTGGATTTAATCAGGGTAGTAGAAGCGTAGGTGGAACGCCTATATGCCTTCGTCGTAAGAAACACGATGTTAATAAAAATCTATCCCCTATGAGGTTGAATGATAATAATCAATCGATGGTTCAACCTACGATCGTCGAAAACGAGGTCGTCAAAAGACGTTCTAATTCGGTAATCATCGTTTATTAATAATACATTAATTACTGTCGCGAATTCAGCAAGCTAACGAACTTCTACGAACCACTTTTTTCTCAAATTAATAATTTATCCTTAGATTATCTAATAATAAGCTCAACCCATTTGCATCCAATAATGCGCTTAATCCAATAAACCGCAAACAGTGATTGTCACTTACAAACTGTGAACTCTAAATAAAACCTTTTTCAAATCAAATATTTCTACAAAATTTCAATAATAAAGATTAGTAATTTTCTTATTATTAAGCATTTTAACAAATAGACGTAAAATCCAGGACCCGAAGTTTCAATTTATGGGACACTGAATTCGCCAAATAATTGATATTAATTGATTATTAAAAATAAATAAAAAAATAAAAAGAAAGATAATAATGCACTTAATGATGTCACTTAATTTATTAAACTTTATTTTAACAGGTGAGTTACGTTAATGGAAACATAGTGAGAAGACAGGTCACTGGAAATACATACATGACAACATTCGCGTCAGAAATAGCACTGATCGAAGCGGATAAGGAAGCCGACAGGAAGTATCGCGAGTTGATTATGGAAGCTGAAAATATCTTGGTAAATATGCAAAAGAATCAAAGCCCGCTACCGATCGTACCCTCACCGTCACGAAAATTTCATAATGGCCTGGCGAACAAACGCGTCGAATTGATCAAGAACACCGAATTGAACATCGAACTTGCTTTATCCAAGAGTAGAAATTCTCAACCAGAATTACAGAGCGGTAATATCAGGGATATAGAACATACCAGTCCGAAAAGACAATTTACACAGCCCTGTTCTCCGGTGCATCGATTTATGGAAAGAAATTCGTGCGGAAACATATCGAGGGACGTTCCATTTAAACAGGAACTTTCCAATTGTCCTGATTCACCTTACGTAGCTAGAAGAACACCGCAAAGTTCACCTAGCAGAAGTCTCGTTCATTCTCGTGTACGTGTTTGTCCTACGACCGGTGGAAAAGATAATGGACGAGCTCGTGTACTATTAAATTGCAATGGAGTACCTCACACTGGTATTGAAACAACGGAGTGTCAACCATCCCAAGGTTCCTTCTCCAATAAGACTACTCAACTTCTTCCGCAACAACAACAGCACAGAGATTCTTCACGGCTAACGATAGATAATAGAAAGGATTCGAGAGTTTCAAGATCGATGAAGGAAGAAGGTGTGACTTCTAGTTCGTCGGATTCTGAAGAAAAATGTGACATCAGGCGGAGACCTCCTCTGATGACGTTCAGGTGGAATATTCTAAGAATCGAAATAGATCCACAAATTTTGATGATTTATTCGTCATTTTATATGTTTGATATATTGTTTCATTATCTTTCATTTCACAGATCGATCGACATGGGCCCGATCAAGGAAGGTTCTTCTTACTGTCCTCAAAGTGAACCAGTTAAAAGAAAGGTTTACGCCGGTAGTGCGACTTACGGTAGGATACAAAAGACATTAGGTCATCATCATCATAATCAAGTGTTACTAAGAAATTCAGATGGTGATACGGCCACCGATGACACCGGTGAGCCCTCAAATATTTTCACAAACTTCGTTGTCCCTTATCCGAGAAGATCGTTTATAAACTCTATCGTATCACTGGATTATTCAGATGATTCTCGAAGATCCTTGAAGGAAAAAGTAGCACAACTACGTCAAGAACGTTTAGCTGCGGAATCCAACGCTAATATTCAAGACTCTCAACTATTTCAACAACAGCTTACCCAGTTACGAAGGCAAATGTTGATGCAAACTATAGAAGGTTTAAAACGTAGTCTGGAAGATCAATCAGCTACGTTAAAGCAAACTTGTTTGGAGCCAGTATTGTCTGACGAATTGCCTTGAACTTAACACTATGATGCTTATCAATACTACTACTATTACTACTATGTATAGAAAATACCAAATCATCCTTTCACGAATGAGAAAAGCTGGATTTCTTCTCTTCAGCGATACACGACCACGAACCCCGTTATGTGGTGGTTTTGACTATAAACACACGTACAGCATTCGACTTAGAAAAAAAATCCTTGTTTGCACAGTCATTATGATGCAACCTGATTACGACTGACGAATTTACAAAATTACTACTGCTCGGGTGCATGCAAAATGATACGAAAGATAAAATATATTAAAAGAAACAAAATAATGAGAGTAGTATATCCGTGAAAAATACTCAAATTTATATAGATAGGTAGATCATCGATTGATAATTTAAAAAAAAAAAGAACAAAAATACACTGTCGAACGACGGAGAAAGAAAGAATCTGCTGTAAGTATTTTTCAGGAACGTTCTCTGTATTCTCTCCGAATTTCGTTAGCGTATTTTTAATCATCGAATTGTAACAATATCATTTCGCTGAAGATTAAAGGGGATCTAAGATGGCAGAAATCACGATGGAAGAAAAATAATATACTATAGCTGAATTACTACCGAATGCTGTGTGACAACTCTAATGAATTACGCTAAACAAATCGATGTATTTTTCTGCACTGTCTCTATAAGTGGTAAGATGACCCATTCGTAATTGAAAGATGTTGCATAATATTTTGTAGGCATCATTCTTGTTGTCTCTCTACACACAATTTAAACGACGCTTCAAGTATTTCGATTATTTTTTCTTTTTTTTTTCTTCTTATATATTATATAAATCTATATATAATATATATATATACATTTTCGTTATAATTTCGTTCACATTTTGACGATTTAGAAACTTCACGATAATATTTCTAGCAATTGCTCGCACATTAATAGGATACAAATTATTATTAAACATTTCAATTGAGATTTTTCACAATTAGGTTTTCTTGATCTATATTAAAGTAGTGTGTTCAAAGAGAGAGAAGTTAAATTCTAATAAATTTGTAGAAATCTTTGGACTGTTAGTCTGACGGGCCTATTCGGAGGTGTCGCTTTAATCTTTTTAAAAAACAAGCTTGAGATAAGAAAAATTCCTCTAAAAAAAGAAACTATCGTCAAAAAATATTAAATACTAAACGAATACTAAACGAAGTATTTAACGAGATAAACAAAAAAAAGTAAATAAATAAATAAATGCATGTAGTCTATTCATATAGGAAATATCTAGGAATTCACATCTAGCAGAAGCATAAACAGGTAGGTAATAATGAAGAACTATAATAATCAATTAGATATTAGGGAATTCCTTAAATTGTGTACCCAATGAATACGGCCCAAACTTATCCCACGAAAAAACTTGTTCTATCGCAGAATTAACGCAGTACGCACAATCATTTTGAAATTTTTTTGCTCGTTAAAATTTTATTTGATTTTTTATCAATATTGTTTGATTATCACGCGCAAATAGATTCTTCGTACGTCCTGCAAAGGAGAATAAGTTTGAATTACATTTTATTTTTTCAGTATACTGTACAAATGTATAGTATACATATAAAAGAAATTTCCTACCCAAAATATTTTGTTTCTTTTTCTCACACACAGCAACTGCATATATATTATTTAAAAAAAAAAAAAGGTAGAACTAAACGAAATGCGTATTGTAATTCATCAACATTACTCATAATGTTCCTATATCTACGATATACATACCTTTAAAGAGTAATATCAATTATCAGACTGGCAAGATGAACATTGCTGTCGATAGAATAAGCATACTCCCCATTACCATACCAAAGATGATAATCTAGAATAGTACTATAGAATTATTTAGTTTATTAAACAAACAAAATACTAATTGCGCATATACACTAATAATATTGAATCATTCAAAATGATTATTAAAATGTTTATTTCTAATTACGTAGGAAAGAAATTATTTGTATTGCGTTAGAAAAAATTTGTAAATCTTCACCAGATCTACTAGAGTCAATTCTTTGATGCAGAATATTGTTCGTTAGATAAGAACATAATCGCCGATTAAATGGCCTATCTTAATTTAATCAATGCTACGTCGATGCGTGTTATTAAAAAGTATTGTTATTTAATATCAATGTTCGAGAATACTATCTTTAAAACGTATATTAACTAGATATTATATTAAGTAATGTTTGTTGTAATAAATTAACAAATACAAAATACTCCGGTTATTTCGTACGAAAGAAAAGAAAAAGGAAAGCTGGTTCAACGTTCTGTGTAAATGTGATATTTACTCCCTAAACAGGATGCATAAAGATTTGACTCTGGTGATTATGAAAGAATAAGATAATAGTTTCAGTCGCAGTGATATTTTTGTGAGAATAGACTGATAGAGTTATTTATTATTGTTAGATTAATACATTTTAGAAATGATTATTTATATGTGATTTATATGTTAAATCTCTTTTTAATGGGCAATGGAATGTAATGCGCACATGATATTTATTTGTGTTAGGTATTAGAAAAGCATAGTAAAAAGAGATCATTAGAAGAATATAGTGTTAGTAAAATTAGAAATTTAGATAACCAATGATTAAAAAAAAGTCTAGAATATTTCTTTTTATATTTCTTGTCATTTATTTTACGCATATCGCTGAAGAAAAACTTTTTTAATTGTACATTGTACAACCGGTTGAAGAAAAATCCCGGTAATAATAAGGAATATGTTTTACGTTTCTAAGCTAGCTTAGATTATATGAAGTAATTTAAACTTTTATACTTACAAACTGTACAGACTTAGTTTTTAATCAATGAAGATTATAATTTTACAAACTACTACGTCAAGATGAATTAATATGTATTTAAAGTAATCATTATTTTAATTAGTTGCATCTAAAATACATTCCAGAAGTATAGAACGTTAAGTACATTAATAATATAATATATTTCAAATTTAAACATATTTTCTATTTCCAAATTCATTCGTTAATTTTAAATAATAATAATAATATAGTTAAAGAAATTTGAAAATGTTAATTTGTGGTCATAATTGCAGGCATTTGTTTTTGGCAACAATTGACAGGTTTGGACATATTCAGAGGAATAGCGAAATAATTGTTGCAAATGAATATTTCCTCTGTATTCAGCCATTTATAAAATTAAATGGTTTTTTTATATGATTATAAATAAATTATATTATGTCGTTGGACTTATGTGTCTCGATACGATTCATATCCTTTACGTTCTCATCGTGTTTTAACTGATAATTAATTTTAATTCAAACATTCGTATGAGTTAAGAAATTATTGTTTTATTCAAAGACTTTGTACATAGTTAATATAAACGTGAACTTAAATGTTTATTTTACGATAAATAATTTCAATTTAATATTCTTTTAGTATCATTTTAAATTGCTATTACAAAATATTCATTGTTAAAAATAATACAATAATGAGTATAACGTATAGAAGCAATTTAATAATCATTAATCAAAAAAGAGTATATATGTTTATACATACACTTCATAATCAATAAAAAGAATATAGAAGGATTAAATAAGAATTAATTAATATTTATATATATACATCTATATATAAATAGATATTTTATTTAACTCTTTCAAATTTGTGTTCAATTTCAGTTATTCCAACGGGCTTCTTTATTTTCTCACAATATTCAATCCATTCGTATTCGTATAAATCAACATCCCTAAATTCAGTACCATTGTCAATAGCTTTAGCAATCCATCCTTCTCGTGCAGAAAAATCACATGGTTCTAATCCTCTACAATCTAATGTAACGATATCCTTAAATCTTCCTTGATCATCAGCGGTAAATGATTTAATAGAATCTTCTAAAATAGTCATCGATATCTCACGACCACAAAGCTTGCATTTAGCTAAAAAATGATTAACCGCGTTCCCTTTGGTACTTGGAACGGTATCATCTAAAGAAATAGAGCACCATTTCTTTGTTATCTCACCACAATTGGTACATTTAAATTTGAAATACCAATTGTGATTTTTTCCTGATGATTTCAATTCTTCAATATTCTCCAACAATACTTTGATTTTCAATGCTATTTTAACCATTTTTTTTTTCTTGGTTATAGACAATTATTGAATTTTATTTTGGAACAATTTTTCACACAGATTTAAAAACTAAATCACTTCTTTTTTCTCTTCCTTTTCTTTTATCCTACACGTTCTAATACTTTTAATATTTCATTTAATTTCTCTCGCTTTCATTGATATCAACAAATATTTCTAACCTGACAACAATACATGTTAGATAGCGCATGCGTATTAAAATAAGGTTATATCATAGAGACAACTTCTCTTTAGTACTAATCCATTAAATACACGATGAAGTTGTTAAAAAAGGCATTTAATTCTTTTATTTTCATTATTTATTTTAACAGTTTATTTAAAGAAACAATTACACAAGATATTTTAGGATGTGGTGGATTTTTAAAAAGTCACGCCGAGATAGACTTTACCAAAGTTCATATTAAATTGTAAATATACGTATTAGAGGTTATAAAATCATGCATATTATCAAATTAATTGGAATAATTAATTAATCAATTTTTATGTATTAGGTATACTAAAGGTGGTAGTTTAAAAGATGAAACAGAATGTGCACCGAATAATGGATATTATTTTTTACCCCTCTACGATAAAGGAGAATATATTTTAAAGGTATACCGCATACAGATTTTAAAATCATTTCTTTGAGATACATTGACTGATATTTTATATTAAAATATTTAATATTAGGTAGATCCTCCAAGAGGTTGGAGTTTTGATCCCATGGAAGTTAATTTAAACGTAGATGGTTCTACTGATATTTGTAGTCAAGGAAAAGATATTAATTTTACCTTCAAAGGTTTTGGTATAACTGGCAAAGTAATTCATTCTATTTTAATAATGATCTTATTTAAAAAATAATATATCTGTAAATATATATAATAATCATAATGTTTCGTTATTAGGTAACCAGTTATAATTCTTTGTCCGGTCCAAAAGATGTTACCGTTTCATTGTATAATGCTAGTAATAGAGAAACTGTAGTTAGATCGACCAAGACTGCTGATGGCGGAACATTTTATTTCACGCCTATTCAACCAGGAAAATATATACTCGTCGCATCTCATCCTTCGTATGTATTTTGTATTACAACTGTGTTTATATTGTACTGGAGAATATTATATTTTTGTATTGATCAAGGTGGATAATAAAACAAGATACAGTCGAAGTAACTGTACAAGAAGGTAATGCTGAACTTCCAGATGGCAGTTTAGTAATATTTGGATACGACGTAAAAGGTCAAGTTACCAGTGAAAATGAACCAGTCAGTGGTGTATCCTTCATACTTTTTGGGGTAAGATTTATCATTAATAAAAAATTTATTTCAATATGAAATACTAATATTTATTTAATTATACAGAATGGAGCTGCTATGAAGTGTAAAACTTCACCGGTTAAAGGATTTGAATCTGAAAATCTACTTTGTCATGTTACATCTGATAAAAGTGGAAAATTTATATTTCCTGCATTGTCACCCGGTGATTACAAACTTGTTCCCCATTATCCTAGTGCTCACACTAAATTCGATGTTCAACCACCTGAATTGTTGTTCAAAGTTAATCATAACAGTCTGATATTGGCGCAAGATTTTAAAGTTACTGGTTTTACGGTAACTGGCATAGTTCGTATGTCGGCAGATGGCAGACCATTAGCAAAAGCAAAAATTATATTTGCTGGGAAAGAAGTAGCTGTGACTAATGAAGATGGAAAATATACAGTGGATAATGTCAAAGCTGGACAATATACTTTAAAAGCAGAAGCTAGTTAGTAAAAAATCATTTGTATAAAGTATTTTCTATAAAAGTAATACTAATGATATGCATATGTTTAGGTAATGTACAGTTCGAGGAGAAAACAGTCAAAGTTTCCCCAAGCTCACCTGAATTGCCAGTTTTAATACCATTGACATATAAAGTTTGCGGAAAAGTAACATTATCTGCAAAAGGAACTCTACATTTCCGTAAAGTTGCTGTACAAAATGTTGCTGGTACATTCCAAAAAGAAGTAGATGCGAATGAAAAAACGGGAGATTACTGTTTATATCTAAAACCTGATAATTATAAATTAAGCGTAATTGTCAGCAATGAAGAAAAAACTAAAGGTTTACAGTAAGTATTTTTAATATAATATATGAATTTAAATCGAATTAAAAAATAAACATTTTTCTTTATATTATAACAGATTCTTTCCTTTGGAACAATTTATTGCTGTATCATCCGAATCAATTAACGAAGTCAATTTTCTACAACTGAAAGCGACTTTAATCGGCACAGTTCAATGTTTGCCAGACACAGATTGCAATCAAGCTTCGGTAACGCTTAAAGTACTTGACGGAGTTACGATAAAAATTTACCAAACTAAAGGTAAGAATTAATAATAAGATATAAATATATATTCTTAATAAAATGTTCAAAAATAACAAATGTAGATCAATGCCAAGGTAGCATCGTTTAATTACTTTCAACAACGTGATTTATAAAAATAATAAAATATATTCTTTATACCATAATTTTTTATACTACCAGCCATTAAATACATTTGTTATTAATATAATATTTAAATCTAATTGATATTACTGTCTCTGTCTTTGAAGTTACTTTCTTTAATGCAGGTGGCCAATACAAATTCACTGATGTACTACCAGGATATTATGAAGTTTTAGTAGACAATGATGTATTTTGTTGGAGACATAATAATTATAGAATTTCTATAACGTCTGAACATTTTGAAGTACCTCCTTTCGAACAGACTGGTTTCTCAGTTACTTTTATTTCATCTCATGAAACAACAGTCGAATATGTTGCACCGTATGAAAGTAAAAAATCATCTTTAGTGTTATCCAAAGGTAGCACAAGACATTGCGTCTCAAAATCTGGAGAATATAGTTTTACACCTAAAGGTTGTCATGTATATGATAAGGAAACATTTGTTTGGGATACGAATAGTTCATCTCCAATTATTTTAACGTCTACCGAACATCGTCATCAAGGAAATATCATAAGTTCGAGTGCATTGGATGGAGTCAAAGTCAAAATTGAAAGTTCAAGCGGCAATATTATGTAAATGCATAAACAATTATTTTCTTAATAATTTGATAATCTATACGTTTAATCTAATACATTGCATTTTTATAGAATCGGTCCACTTAAATATACAAAGAAAGGAAATAATTTTAAATACGAGTTTGAATTTACAACAAAGACTGGTAACGTTTACATCATTACTCCTCTATCAGATATTCTTTTATTTAATCCACCGTCCGTTAAAGTTCTTGGCGTAAATGAATGTCACAACGATATCGCAACTTTCACCGGGGATTTAGGAGTGGTATAATAATTATTCTTATTTAATATAATTTATCGAAACAACGAATAATAAAGAAAGATATCATTGGTTAGATCATAGCTGGACAAATTTCACCTCCTTTAGAAGGTGTGACGGTACAAATATTTGGCAAGGATAAAGAATCTCCTATGCATACAATTATTACAAAAAAAGAAGGAACCTACAGCGTTGGCCCGTTGGATGGAAAAATAGAATATAGGTAAACATATATTCATATAAAACATTTTTTTATAACACTTTTTTAAATTCTGCTACATTCATTTCCTAATTAGTGTTACAGTTGAGAAGGAAGGTTTTATAATAACGGAATCAAACAATAAAGGAGTATTTTTAGCACGAAAATTAGCTGAAATAATAGTGCAAGTATATGATCAAGCAGATAATTCGTCTTTACAGGTAAAATAAATATCTATTTATATTGCCACAATATTATTTTTCATATATTAATAACAAATGAAATATTTGTATCGTATAAACAGGGCGTTTTACTTTCTCTCTCCGGTGGGCAAAATTATCGTAAAAATAGTATAACGAGTAACGAAGGAAAATTAATTTTCAATTCATTATCACCCGGAGAATATTATCTAAGACCAATGATGAAGGAATATAGATTCGAGCCACCATCGAAAATGATTAATGTTACCGAAGGTGCTACTGTCGTTGTAAACTTATTTGGCAACAGAGTTGCATTCAGTGCTTACGGATCAGTAACGTCATTAAACGGCGAACCCGAAGCAGGATTATTGGTTGAAGCCCAAGGTCAAGGAGATTGTTCCAATCTTCAAGAAGAAGCAACTACCGAAGAGAACGGTACTTTTAGAATTAGAGGTCTCCAACCATTAGTAAGTATATTAAATTATTTCAAAAAAGAATCAAATCTAAAAATATATATATATATATTAATATTAATTTATTATTTGTTTAATATAGTGTACATATATATTACGTTTGAAATCTAACGTAGAAGCAAATATTCATATTCAACGTACAAGTCCTAGTTCATTGATGATACAAACAGAAGAAGATATTCACGGACTTAGATTAATTGCTTTCCATCCAATTTCACGTACAGATATTTCCGCTCATGTTATATCAATTCAACCAGAACATTATCGTACCTTAAAAGTGAAATTATGTAGGGAAGACATGCCAGACTCACCAATACATATATCCAAATTGGATACGCAGCATTTCAATAAAATTAGCAGTTCGTATAACGCAGGATTCCTTGTACACTTTCCACCTTTACAAGCGGACAACAAGAAATACTTCATACAACTAGAATCATCCTTATTGCCTAGCTTACATAAGTATAAAACTAATCCTGTTTATTTCGAAGCTAATTCCTCGTTCAAATATGTTAAATTAACGTTCAGTGCGGAACGCAAAGTGGATCAAGGAGATATGAATCAAACTTCGATAGTAGCTTTACCATTTATATTGTTAATTACGGTTGCATTTTTCAATCGTGAAAAATTGTGGAGCTGGCTGAATACTTTAGTAGAAAGGTGGTCTAAACCTTCACCGATTTCTAGAACATCAGTACAAGCGATTCCCATAGATCCAAGAGCTGATGATATTATTGTTGAACAAATAATGAACATTAACAAAAGAAAAACGAAACCAAGAAAAGCATAACATTATAAAGAATTTTTGTTTCAACATTTTACACAGGAATGACGTTTCAACCTGTGGATCTCATTTTCATTTATGTTCTCTCTTATTTTTGATTAGATTACTACATGGATTATTCTAAACAATATCATTATAAAAATTTTGATATATAAATATAAGCGATTGCAAGAAAATTTTATAGAATTTTCATAATATTAAATGATCGACATCAATCGCAAATGAGTTGATAATTTAATATAAGATCAAATCATCACATAGAATATTTTATAGATTTATGCAATTTATAAATTACATAATAAAATATATATGTATGTATATTATTAAATATATATACATATACATAGAAACAAAAAGGTTGTATTAAATAATAATAATATTGTATTATAAAATTGTTCTTGTTTGAATATTGTTATCATATGAAAAGTACTGACATTAAATCAAATACAAACATATAACGTTGTTTTATCGGGTAAAATTAAAGCCAAAAATGAAACTATTTTTAAACTATATTTAGTAATACTATGATTTTTAAAAATGTTTTACATACATATATATAATTGTATACATGATCCATACGTGATACGACGCAAGTCTTTAATTCGCATTTACGATAATTTGCAATCTTTTTGTGTCTCACTCATAGATATTTAAGGAATGAAATATGCCTATACAGAAAGAAAAAGAAGATACATCATCGATAAGATAACTAAATTAAAAATTATAAAATTATTTTCTTTAAAACATACCACAGGATTTGCGTAGTATAAACATTTATTAAAATTGTAGGACAACTTGCATCTGTCGTCGCCAGCTGAAAATAACATGTTATCGTTCATGTATACAGATATTGAAAAACATTTTCATTTGAATTAATCGATTACTTTTAAGATACACTTACTGATATCACGACACGAATCAACCATATCTTGAGCCAAAGGTTTCCATACTTCCGGTATGGACATTAATAACATTTTAAAGTTTATTTTACCATCTTTGGTAAACTGATAACAAAAAGAAAAGTAAGTTTCATCGTTCATGTTATTAGAATATTATTTAATTGTTAAATGATTTTAAATTGCACTTTTATTTATTTGGTCAATATTTTGTTAAATAAATGTATGTGTAAATATGTGTAAATATTTAAATAATAATTAAATAATAATTTATCAATACACACACTTTAAATATATTATAAAGCTATAAAAATATTGACCCAATAAATAGCAACATTTAAAATAATTCCTTTTACCATATTAAATTTCTCTAATACACATTTAAAATAGCAACCAAGTTCATCGTCGTGAGAAAAGTTTCCAATTTCTGCCTCGTCAATGATATCTACGATTGAAATAATATAAAGAATATTATTAGATCATTAAGTATCAAACGTCCGATTTCGAACTGAAAGTAATCGGAATAATTGGATGTTCCATACTTAATTATCTAATATATATATATTTTTTAAATATATTATAATAATTTTAATATATAGTTTAGATCATCTGATCTCAAAGAAGAAATTGATTGTATATTGAAAATAATGTTAACATACATACCAGCTGTGAGTCCTGTTTCAGCGAGACATTTTTTACGTTGAGGTGCAGTGATTTTCCTCAAATCCACTTCAGCCTGACGTATAAAATAAAAAATAAATATCCAAAATAATATAAATTTTCACTCGTTTTAGTTACAATCAAGAAAAAGAAGAAGATAAAATTACGCTCACCTTAACTATTGAAGAAATGAAGATAGTAGCTACCAAAATCAGAAGTAATAGTTTCATTTTGAAAATTAAAAGAAGACAAAAGGACTTGATTCGGGTCTACTGCAGAAACAAAATCGGAAACTAATATGGATGATGGCGTTTTATATATACCTCTAATAACAAAAAAGTGGGAGTTTTACATAATGCAAGTTGAATTTACAGAGGTGAGAATTTATTTTTTTCTTTTATTTTTTTTTTAAATTGTTTGATCTCTTCTGTTAAAGTATAGAGTATTTATGTGCTATTAAGAGTCACTTATAGTTGTATAATTATCAGGTATAAGACTCGTTCACATAAGTATTTCATATTTTCCTACCGGAAAATTAACCGTGATAAACGTTTATCTTCCAAATTTGAGATTCCTCCTGATCTCTATGATCGTTCTTAATTGCATCTTTGGTTACGATATAGCAGTTACGTTCAATAATATGTCTGACCATATAATTGTGCCCTACTACTTGCTAAGATTTCATAATAGCATGTAATGAATTGACCAAAAAGTTCGTACCGATTTATAAATTTATACGGCACGAATGTTTCGGAAATCCAAATGCATGCATTTATTTATTTGCATATTTACGTTTGACTGAATAAAATTAATAGATCAAACAAAAAATATAAAATAAAGTTAAAAATGACGAGTTGTTGAAGACATACCCAATATGGAACGCCGAATAAATTTGTGTAGAAAAAAATTTATTTTTATTACAAAAAAGTAGAATATTTATTGAAATACAAAATGCAAATAAACAAATATGTTCTAGTTTTTGAAATATATTTTATATTGGTATGTGTTCCATATTAGGTACCGTTACCCTATATTTATGCAATACGTATATGCACATGCATGTGTGCGAACGAATTGCTGCTATTAGCCCACGTTTATCACGTTGATCGTGATAAGTCGAGTTTTCAATTTATCAACACGTGCCGCTCGTGTTCTACTTTGTATGCGAGTAGCCCCAGTTGACAATTGATGACTACAACACACCGATTTGAAAAGGCCGGTCTAGGTGACGATGCCTTTATCAAATCGATTATTATTAATGATCATGATCCGGCTCGATCTTTGAGATTGCACGGTGGAATAACTCGTTCTTTCTTCTTTATCAAGCCTATTTCTTCTTCTTCTTCTT
Source organism: Polistes fuscatus (assembly GCF_010416935.1). Taxonomy (NCBI): domain Eukaryota; kingdom Metazoa; phylum Arthropoda; class Insecta; order Hymenoptera; family Vespidae; genus Polistes; species Polistes fuscatus. The sequence continues at coordinate 4,507,671 of NW_025112997.1, read as the reverse complement.
CTTCTTCTTCTTCTTCTTTTACGTATGTATAAGTTATATAAATAAATACGTAAAATAGTGGTAATGAAAGCTCTCGGTGAGATGCAATTATTAAAGAAGATTTATTTTCTTTTTTTGTTAAGATATTTTATAAAGTATTAGAACTTACGGGTGTATACGGAACAGTTATATGAGAATGTAAAATCACTTGATTGTATAAATCTCAACACATTCGGCGATATCGTTTCTTTTTAATATTTTCATAACTCATCTTTGATCATAGTGCTCCTTTAGGATCGATGAAATGTCATTAGAATAGATAATAGGTCTAAAAAGACACGAAATTGAAGTAAATTAATGAAAGAAAATATTTCAATGTTTTAAATATACTTAGGGCTATTTACAAAATTTCACAAATTATCCTGGTATATATATATATATATTTTTTTTTTAAATATAGAAATATAATTTCAATTAAAATACTTACTCTCGGAGATATTTTTGCATAACACATATTAAATTCGTACGCGTATTGACACTTATCACCCTTGGCTAAAAAACATATCAAAAATGAATTATAAATGAATTAAAAAACCGATTAAAAGATTTAAAAACAAAAAACAAGAAACTAAAGATCAACAATCAAAAATAAAATATCGATTGAAAAATGTTTGAACGCATTCTTAACTTTAACGAAACGGTTAACATCTTACGAAATGAATAAAATAGAAATAACAAAAAGAAACAAAATCAATGTATATTTACCCAAGTATTTACCGATCAGCTTGCAATCGCTAATTCCTTTCAAAACTTCCGCCCTGTAAGCCGGCATTCTTTGGAAAAAAGTTAGCATACCATTCAAATTTAATTCCCCTTTATCGTCGATTAGACCAAATTGTTCCCAGAGGCAATACATGTAACACTGCAATCGACATATAACAGAATTATCTCGGTGTAACTTTGAACAATTCAATTAGTCTCTCTTTCTCTCTTTCTCTCTCATCATCATCATCATCATCATCATGATCATCATCATGATTCTTAAGTGCATTATTTTCTCTGGACATTCACCTTTAATTCAGGCGTCTCCGGCCACTTATCGTTTCTCACCGCTTCAATGTCCTCTTAAAAATTCAAATCAAACGTGATCGAATCAAAATAATAAATCGATACTTTATTTTTATAATTAATACAAAAAAAAAAATCATTCCAATAAAATTTGAATCATACCTGTAGCTACTCCTGTTTGTGTTTGACAAGCATTCACTACGCTAACCGCTGTTGCGATCATTTCGTCGGAGACGAAGCTTGGTCGTTTCTAGGGAACAAGTTGACGCCAAATTTAATTTTAAAATTATCTTTAAGAAGAAGAAGATATCTACATAACAATTTAAAAATAAAAAAATTAATAACTATAGTAATAATTGTCCCTATACAAAAAAGAGGATGAAACTTGAATAAAAATAAGTTGCATAATTATTAATAATTTTCTAATTTTCAACAATACAAAAAAGAAAATAATAATTAAATAAAAAATAACATTGCCATATATATATAAAAGATATAAATTAAGGAACAAATAGGACAATAATTAATAGTCTAGTAATATGCATATCGTACGAAACATAGAAATTTTAAGAAAAATAAAGGCAAATTATTTATATAAAATAATCCAGACGTACCCCGCAATGAACGAGGGATGTCTCAATGAGACAAAGAAGCAAAACAACGATGAGTTTCATCCTCGGCTTCGATAATCGCGCGTCTCTCCTTCAACCTTTCTTCAAAGGATCGATTTTTCTTGGCGTCGGTCGATCGTAAAAGGGGGTGCTACGAACAGGACAAATCGTTTTCCCAATAATACAAAAATTCAATATCGATTAAAACTAAAATCCGAAAGAAGGAATGTTTAAATCTCGCATGCAATTAGATTTCTTTGGATTTTTGTTTGTTTGTTGGTTTTTTTGTTACCCGCCTAGAATACAACGAACGTAGGTTCCCGTGCGTTGCAGTGACTGCGCTTTGCTAGCTGACACGACCGTCAAGCGCGAGGGTGGAACTGATGATAGGCGTGATAAGAGAGATTGGGTGAGGTGGTATCCCAGTTCGAGGGCTGAAGGGAGGTACCTCCGGAGACGCATAGAGAAAACGCCAGATGGAGGATGCTGCGTTCGCGGGTATTTGGAACACTTTGATAAAAAAATATAAATGAAAAAAAAACAACCCATACTTTTACCCTCTTCTATAGTAACTCTGATAGACGCTCCAATAATTTTGTTAGAAAAAATTTGATCAAAGGAATGATATTTCTCGATTTATTGATCCTTTACAGATCTATTGGGTAGCCAAGAAAGTTCATATCGTTCCTAGGTGTGTGCATTATTTATTTCTATTAATTAAAACGGTTTGAATTTTCTTGATTACTCAATATTTAAAAAGTATAATCCCTGTAACAGAGTTGGTGGTGTCTGCATAAAATAAGTCATTACTACTTAAGTCTGAACTAAATGACTGCTGACTACTTAACCGCTAGTTACCGAGGAGAACAGTGTTACGACACATATTACGCGTATCTTTGCGTACGTATGGGTTAGAACAACGTATATCTAACAATATGAGAAATTATTTTTGTAGGACAGATTCGTAACACGGTCTCTTTCGATTCTAGGCCAGAGTCTCTGATGCATAGTTACATTTGATCGGCGGATGTTACCAGTTTACGATCCCTAACCGTAATGTATCTTGTTCGACTGCGCTCCGACAGTCAAATAAATAAATACTTTGCCCCGTTTTTCTTCTGTTTTTCTTCAATTTTTTATTTATTCGAATGTAAAATTAGATTAAACTCTAAGACCGAGAATCACCGATTAATAATTAACTTTCTAAATTTAAAAATATATATTAAATTTCTCTTCGTTAATATTCTATCGAGAATTAAATCTATGATTATTATTGAATTATTTTCAGATAATATATTGGAACGTTATCTTTTTTATTTAACTTCTTTTACGCTTTCTATTCTTTTCAATGTAATTAATTTTTTATATCCATTTAAATGTGATATTATTATAATAAAAATAAAAATAGAAAAATATTTTAAATATATAGGAAATACGAGTCAATAGAATTTCAACGAAGGTAACTATGCATATATATATGCATATATGTATAAAACTGAGCCAACCTTGAATAATTCTTTTGGTGTGTACAGTCGCCGGTAAAATTATTGACCAATTGATCGTTCAATCGTATTACTTTGATCGCAAACGATCGATGAAAAAAAAAGAAAAAGAAAATGATTTATTATCATAGAAATCTATTATCTTCAACTTTTCTCATAACATTCTTATTCAGATCGCTATCATACCTCATAAGCTACTCGCATAATTTACTTCAACGTATTGTGGACTGTACTTTTCCCGTCAACCGCAGGTACAGTCTACGAACGAATTACTATTGTCGTTCTTTCTACAATTACTTTTTTTTTGATAAATCATTGATAATGCAAATATTTAAAAAAGTATACTACAAAATAAATAAAATATTCTTATAAAGATTAACAAAATATTTATTACATTATTACGAAAATAAAAACGAATAAAAAGGTCGGAAAATTCAACAATCTAGTTCAATTTATTGGACAATATATTTTCATCGGTGACTGTACGGTCGATGTCGTCGTACAGTCACTCGAACGAACTTTAATTGACGTCTTGTCAAATACATCTTTGTCTGTTTAAATTAATACAAAGAGTGAATAATTAAATAACAAAAAATAAACTATCACGTGATAATAAAACATAAGTTTTAATTTCACGTATAACAATCATGAAATCTTCTCAATCTTTAATAACGTTAAATTCGTACATTTGGAGGTTAGTTCGTAGCGTGACAAAATAATCTCCACGGGGACTGTACAGCTGAAGTTGTATTGACCGCGGTGTTTTCTCCGTGCGGATACGTTTCATCGAAAGAAAAAAAGGAAAGGAAAAAATACTCGCATACACAAACGTGACAGAACAGAACAGAAGAAGAAAAAAAAGAGAGAAAAAAGAAAGAAAGAAAATACTAAAACGCAGTGGTATATACTTTAACCGGTTAAATGTAAAAAAAAATCCGATCGGAAAGATTTTCTACGTTGTGAGATGATTTTAGTGCGCGTTAAAATGTCCGACAAGATTGACGTGAATTAAAAAGAAAAACAGAAAGTATTCTTCCTTTTTTATTTCGATTTGTTTATTTATCATTTTGACGTCTGCTTGTCAAAGTTTTGTCCCAAATCATCGAAGCGCAGACAGCATCACGATGACGAGAACGAAAAAGAAGAAATATTTCATAATTCATTTCATTGCATCCAAGTGACAATGACGTTTAAATTATCTCATAAGTATCCGAATTTAATTATAAGATATATGGTACGCGATTTGCGTTATCTATGTCATCCTTATTTTCGAACGATAAGGACAAATTCGGATGTTCTAGTGATATGTACAGCCATTTGTCACGTGGTCCCCTCCTACTTTTATAATACGTCACTTGTCGCGTGAAATTTGAAATTTTTTTTCCCCACTAGCATTATCTTCCTTCTTTAACCCTTTCTCTTTATTGCTTGAAATTATTTAAAAAGAAAGTTAATATATAACAACAATGGGTAAAACAAGGGGGGTGCATGAAACCACCCCAGAATTAAGAAACCGAATGGTTGGAATGTACGAGGCTGGTTTGGGATTAAGAGAAATTGCCGCTGCTGTTAATTGTTCGGTAAATTTTCTTTTATTTGTTTATAATAAATTATAATTGTTCTTAATTTTTCTTATATTTTTATTAAATATCATGTGTGTTTTATTTAACAATTTAATTTTATTCTATTCATCTAGCAACGTACAGTCAAAAGATGGCTTAATCGATTTGATAAAGAAGGCAACGTGGAAACCAGAGAACGTTGTGGTCGTAAGAGAGCTACAACAGCAGAACAAGATGAAGCGATAATCAAGCTCGCTACTCAAACACCTTTAACCGCTGCTAAAGCTGTACTTCCAGCTTTAGGACTTACCTGTTCCGTTGATACAGTACGAGAGAGATTGCATAAAGCTGGAATTCATAGTTGGACACCGTCTAGGAAATATATGCAAAGGATTCCACTCGGGTTAGTTTGTACATTGTAATATTTATTGATCTATTAAAAGAATTATTTTTGTTATTTTATTTAATCTCATTTTGGTATGCAATATTTTAGCAATGACGCAGATGGTGCAGCTATTCAACAAGCTGTATGGAGACCTACGGGTACTCAATTGGGAAAAAAGAAATCTAATAAAGATTCCACCAAAAACGACAAAAGTATACAAAAAAAGAAAAATCCTCCACGTAAAGTTAGAGCCAGAGATATTTATGTCGGCGATGGTGCACCTGTAGAAAATTTAAAACAACCTACCGAACAGCAGCAACAGCAGCAACAAGGATTTGGATTCGTGCAACAAAATATTCCTCAAGAACAGACCAATGAAATACAAAATACTGCTCAAACATTACCTGACAATCAAACGGAATTTAACAATGGATTGACTATGAGTCAACAACCACAACCTATGTATCAACATCCTAGTATGAATATTGCACAAAATAATTGGCCCCTCGATCTTGTACAAGGCAGTCATCATTATCCACAAGTATGACTTCTTATTTTATATTGTTATTCTAATTTTTATAATGTTGTACAATATATTTGATTGATGATAAAATATTTTCTTTTATTACTTTTATAAGGGTCAACCAACTACTGTAAATCATAAACCGATGGCACCTCAACACCAACTTCAAGAACTTCATAGTCAAGGAGAGCAACATCACATGCAACAAGTGCAACAACAACAAATGCAACAGCAGGCTCAACAAAGATTGCAGGAAGATACTAGTATTCATCATTCGAAATTTGATTCTCAGCAAGCACAAATTCAAGTGGATCATCAGGCCCAACAACAGCAAGAACAAAACCTACAATCAAAATTATCTAATCCTGTTAATAACACAAGTATCGGTTCGGATAGTTCAAATTCTTGTAGTTCTCTTGAAAGTAATCAACTGTCGAATACAGATAGTGTGCCAGTTGATGATATGTCAAAAGGAGAAAGTAAACATTCAGAAAGACAAAAGAGAAAAAAGAAAGGTGGTAAAGCAAAAGGGACGCTAGAAACTAGTGTAGAAATTAGAAACCGTATGATCGGAATGTCGGAAGCAGGATTATCTACATTATCCATAGCATTAGCAATTGATAGATCGGTAAATTTAATTATAAATATATTCTATGTTTATTTTTCACAAAATATTTGTATATATTTTAAAGATTTTATAATTATATATATATTTAATAGGAGCGTACTGTTAAAAGATGGTTAGAACGTTGGCATAAAGAAGGAAATGTACAAACAAAAGAAAGAAAGGGTCGTCGTAGAATTACAACCAAGGAACAAGACGAAGCTATAGTCGCTATGGCTACTCAAAATCCGTTAACTGCAGCAAAATACGTGGCTCCTGCTTTAGGATTGAAATGTAGTGTAGATACAATTAGAGAACGTCTTCATAAGGCAGGAATACACAGTTGGAAGCTTGGAAAAAAACAAGGGTAATTATATACAGAGTTAATAATAATATCAAAAGTTTTCACTATTTATATACATTTATATTTCATTTAAATTTACATATAAATATATACACTACACTAATAACAAATATTTGCTAATACTTTAGAGAAGGAAATGCAGTTCATACAGTTCATCTTTGGCAAGCTAGCGGTAATCGTCTTAATAAACCAAAAACTCCTGGAGATAAGAAAAAGAAATCGAGCGATAATAAAAAAAGAGACCATTCAACGAGTAATATACAAAAACGAATATCGAGGAAAAAGAAATCTGATCCTGTTCCTTTGAAAGTTGTACCTCCACCAGCAAATATGGTTCCTGAGCCAGCTCCTATGCCTTTCCATAATCCGACAAGTGAGTTAAATTAAAGAACGTTTAATAGATTTAATTTTACGTTAAAATATATAATTATTCAATGATATTATGTTTTCAGTGCCAAATTATGTTGCTAGTAGTAACATATTGCAGCCCGTTCATAACATCTCAGCTCCTCCACCATCAATTCCTCAACCGCAACCACCGCCACCACCACCTCCAGGTCCACCACCAGGACCACAATCAATGCAACCAATGGGTCCTATAATGCAACAAAGACCAGATTGTAGATTAGCTCCTATTGTTCCACCGGTATCTACTCAAGGTAATTCCAATGCAGTTTATGCATCATGTTTGGTGGCAAATAATAATCACACAGGTCATATGGAACAACCTGATCCTTTAAATTACGAACCGTACATTTGGAGTTTTTAAAAGACATAATATCTTTTACTATAAGTTTGTTAATATGTATATGTCTTTACTTATAGCGAATCTCTTTCTATCTCTCTGTCTCTCTCTCTCTCTTCCGATTAGATCTCACTAATTTTATATTTATACGTTATATCATTATTTGCTGTGGTTACTGCCTTTTCAATTAATAGAAAAACAACAAACGAAGAAACACAAAGTATTTAAATTAGAAATTTATGTAGCTTTGGACTTTTTGAGAATTTACAAACTATTTGAATCGTTAAGTATTCCATACATTTTCAGTGATAAAAAAGAAACGAAATACATCATCAAAATGAGATGTTATTGTAAATATTTTGTAATAATGTAAATTTAAATGTGCCATTTTAAACAAGAAAAAGAAAAATCTGGCACGCGTGAGTAGATATAATATAATATACCAAATCTATTAAAAAACAAATCTTTAAAATACTTCTCCTAAAATAGCGAATTGTCGTAATGAAGTTAGACTAAATAATGTATAAATAATTTTTTTAAATTATGTATATATATACACATAAAATATCTATTTAAAAATTATGTAAGAGGAATATTTATTTTAAAAACTTGTATTGCATAATTTTTAATATAAATATTAGTTAAGAGTAATTATAAAACTAGTTGTTCCTCTGAGAATATTGATCATAAGTAATTGTGGTATATATACATAAAATTACAAATAATTATACATAACATTAGTTTTTTTACATTTTAACTTTAAATAATAAAGCAATATAGTATTTTACAAATGTTACAAGATGGGTAGAAATTTGTATCAAGACTAGAGTACAATCTGGTATATTCCAGTTAATTAAATGTGTATAAATTTGTAAGAGTTAACAAATAATAGGATGAAAAAGTATTACAATTTGAATACTGCGTATGTGTGCAGACGCATTCAATTTTATTCAAATTTAAAATTAAATTATTTTATATCGGTGATATGTAAATCATTCTAATATGATTTTTATTTTTTTTAATAGATATAAATGATCATACATAAAAAAACAGTATTCTTAAAGAACGTCCATATGTAATACTGATAATGCATATACAAGTTAATATATATATTTATATATATATATATATAAATAATTGTGTAAAAGAGAACTAAAATATTTGCATGTCCATCTTACATTATATAAAATCCAGTGTTTCTCACATTCGATTAGGATTTTTATAAAAACACTGTGTAACAGTATACTGTTTAAGTATGCAGGAATGCATAAATGAGATTTAAAAAAAAAAAGAAACATTCTCAATTATCGCATACAATCTGACAAATAAATATATCATATTGTATTTTGTTACACGCATGGTGATTTTGATAATGCATAAAAGAAAATGAAAATTGCATTATTTATCATTGCTATAAAATTAATAAAAAAAGTCTCTATACATATATTTACGTATATCTCATCCGATTACAACAGTTTATATTTTTTCACAGATTACCTACATAAATATAAAGTACATCTCATATTCCAAAAGTTATAATATAATTTAAATATAATATAAAATGTTCCTACAGAGATTTCCAGGTAGACAGTATTTTCAATTTTCATTATTATGTAAGTTCCCATATTTGTGTAACATTGCTTAAGACTTTTTCTGGATCATTTTTATGGAACATAAAGTATCCTTGAATTTGCGCAGGACTAACGTTTCTCTTTTGAGCCATCACTTCGTTAGCAAATTGTTTCGCCATATCATTCGTTACGTTTTCAGGTGATTTATAAAATCTTAAAAACATTTGTTCGACTTGAGAACCACTGCACCAACCTAGTAAAATATTTTACATTAATTATTTTTCTATTCTGAGTTTTAATACTTGAATATTTAGGTATATACATTAATTTTTGAATATGTACCAATATATTCTTTGACGTCAACTCTACCAGGTCTCACAAGAGCAGGATCTAAACGTTCCAGATAATTGGTTGTCATAAATAAAATTCTTGCTTCAGTAGATGCAACGCCATCCAAACAATTCAATAAACCACTAAACGTAACTCTGTTTAAACCATCGTACGCTGCTTTAACTGTAATTACAATCAAAAGTATAATGTAACATGGTATATTCAAAATCATAATTAAATTAGTATTAGAATAATACTACCAATCTTACCTTCCTTAGATTCTTCTCTACTAGTAAATGCAGCATCAATATCTTCAAGAAGAATAATTGTTTGTTGCGGAGCAACTGCTAATAAATGATTTAATCTATCATCTGTTAAGCCACGTTCGGACAAATTTAAGACACATATACCACGTTCTAACTCTCCAGCTAATGCAGTTATGAAAGATGATTTTCCACACCCTGGTGGACCGTGCAATAAATATCCTCTCCTATATGGAATCCCTAAATATAAAAAAGAATAAAAGATTAAAATTTTTTCTTTAGAATAAAATGCTTAATTCTCTTTTTACCTCTATCGCTATACCATGAAGGGGTATTAATAAAATCTTTACAATCATTTAATATCCTTTCAGATATTCCAGCATCTAAGACTACTGATGTTAACGGCCTTTTCTTTTTAGGATGTCCAAATTGTCTCCACTCACTGCCCATTGCAACATACATTATAGTTTTTCCTTCATGCTCCTTTAAAGCCATTTGTCTAGCTATGAAAAAGAAATTGATTACTAAATTCTTATTACTTTAAAGGTTTAATAATTGTAATATAGGAATTCAACCTTCTTCAAGAATATTAAAATATAAACTTCTGTCTCTTCCGAACGCTGTAAGCTGTACTGTTTCCCATGGAATACCCATGTGCAAATCTAATGTTTGTTGTTCTCTTGTTCTTTCAACTCTAATCCAATTACCTCGATAGCTGTAAGTTAATCATTTATATTAATAAATTCCATGATCAATCATATTAATGAAACTGATGAATTATCGAGGAAGAAATTACTTACTTAAAAAAGTGAGTTCCGATGCTAGGTATGAATTCATATTTAGTTTTAATGTGACCAGTTTCTTTTTGTTCAAAGCTCGTTTCAACAGACAAATGTTGCGTTCTAGTAGCACCTTTATGTGTGATCCATTGCAAGAGCCATTGATAACTTTTATCTCGACATGGAACTTCCAAAGTAATCATATAATGTCGCCTTTATCATATAAGATTACTAAAGTATCATATAAAAAAAGTCAACAATATAAAATTTAATTTTTATTGTAATATTACCTAAAGAATATCATGCCAGCTTGCATTCCTTTTCTTAATATAGCTGCTCCAGCTCCTACGCCAAAGAGACCAAAACCAGCACCAAAGTAAGGATTCTCTGATAGAGTATGAATGTAATCGACAATAGTCATTTTGATATACTGTATTGTCCAATCTTAACTGAAGACACTAATTACACATATATTACTTGTTTTATAACTGAGAAGTTATTTTATTATAGGTTATTTACAGTATTCACAGATTTTTCTTTCAAAAATAATATATTTTAATATAACAATGAGAAACTTTTCTAATTGCTGTATAATAATTCAACAATATATTTAAATATAATGTGTTGTATAACAATTGAAAAATACTGTTTATGTATAATATGAATTATAATATTAATCAGTCGATAAAACGTATGAATTGTAATGAAAATAATTCTACGATGTACTATTCAATGATTCAATAGTATTTACGTAAAACGAAATGCATCAATGATTTTGTGTATCTACGGTGTAATTCATCAACGCATTTCTATCATTGACGAATTATTTTGTAGATACTATAAATCATTGATGAATTATTTCGTAGAATTATTTTCATTTAATTGATTATTAAATCATTTATTACGATCGATAGTAAAGTATTTGTGTCATAACCATAGATCATTATTAAGTTAAATATTATTCAATACTAATGCATACGTTATGTGAGTGTATATATATGTGTTCAACACATACATCCGTCCATCTTACGTAGAATTTCTGTGTATTCTGAAGTGACACGTGCAATACGTGGATTGGTCATTATTATAAATGTCTTCTCGATAATTAATACGGTTTTTAATCAACATTTAAGGGTATGCAACATATTCCACAATTATTTGTATTGTAATATTTCTTAAATAGTTATTTTTCTGATATGCATATTTATGGTGTATACTTTGATGGTGTCAGTTTTGAAACAACAAATTTTCATTTATTTATATAATTGTGTATTAAAATATTTGTTTTCTCTTGAAAATATAAGATTTTTATAAATATAATTTATAGGTTACACACTTTAAGTTACTTATTATTTATTTTTTAATGTAAATTTTCTTCACAAACAAAGGACTTAACCTCTACATTGTTTGATGTGTTTATAAACGTATAAACAATTTTCTAATTATTTGCAATATATTTTTATAATAATTTAGATTTATGTATGATTGATATTATTATTGTTATTATGTTATATGTCTGTTTTAGATGTGGATACTAGTATTTTTTTATTCATTACTTTTGTGCTCAAAGGGATTAAAAGCAGATAAAAAAGTAAACAAATATGTGACAACGTTGATTGATGCAAAATGGAAAGAAACTCCATTATTTTTAGAAGCTGCTGAATATCTCAATGATGAAAATCCAAATTACTTTTGGAAATTCATCGAAGCGTATTCTGAAAATGTTGCGTCCATACAAAATGGTAATTGACAAAATAATCAACATGCTTTATAATTAATTATATTATTTTAATCTGACATATATGTGTTTTGCAGGTACAGAAAAGGATAATTATGAATTAATTTTGAAGTTAGCTGGGAAGCATTTATCTCCAGCAGAGATTGCAGTTCTTAAATTAGGATTATCATTGCGTATTTATTCTACTCGAGTTGAAATGTTTTTTCAAATGGCAGAAAACAAGAATGTTTCTACTTTAGATTGTTATAACGTAATCGACATCGGTGGGAAATTTACATGTTCCATCTTTGAAGTAAATGAATTAATCTCTAAGGTAATTAAAACAGTTTCATTGAACAACATGTGGAATTGCTACATGGATCAATATGCGAGCAATATTTTCATCAAGTTGACACAGCTTTGCGTATTAAATTATAGTGCAAGAGATTAATGTTCCTTTTACTTTACTTTAAATTTTTTAGGATGAATGGACTAAGAGAGATACTTACAGTATAGATCATTATTATTTGGGATCTCAAAAAACTGATAAAGTTATAATAATGTATGGTCAAGTTGATTCTCCAATGTTCTTGAACTATCACACGAAATTAAAAAGTATAGCGGATACACACGGAATCAATTATATATTACGTTACTACGTAAAGGTAAAAACGAAATGTAATTTTAGTTAATAAAAAACAAAACAAACTTTGCATTATTCCTCGCATGTATTTTTTAATTACAGGATAGACTAGATAGGAAATTACGGTTATCCGGTTATGGTGTAGAATTACAAATGAAATCAACTGAATACAAAGCTACAGATGATTCAGATATTAAAGATAATACTGGAAAAGGATCCGAAACAAACAACGATGGAATTGAAGAAATAGATGGAATCAACTTCATGACTTTAAAGTATTTATTAGAATTTATTTGATTGGTATATAATAAAGTATATATTGTATACATTTTAAATAATATTAATAATTTATATCTTTTAGAACATTATATCCAGATAAAAAGGTTGAATTAGAAGAATTACAAACACATTTGCTTGAAACGAGTCATGAAATTGGGGCATTAAAAGTATGGCAGTTTCAAGAATTAAGTCATCAAGCAGCCGAGAGAATAATGAACTCTCCTACGGATGAAGCTCTTAACGTTTTAACAGACATCGCTCAAAATTTTCCTATGCAAGTAAGATTGAATATTTTATTAACAATAATTATCTTCGATACGTATTTCGTATGCTATACGAAAATGTATGTTGTTTTAGGCCAAATCATTGATTAGAACAAAAGTAAATAATGAAATGAAAAAGGAGATGAAATTAAATCAAGAAATATTTTCTGGAAGTTTAAGTATACAACCGACAGACACTGCGCTCTTTATCAATGGTTTATTCTTTGACTTAGAGGCTATCGACGTACTTACACTTCTAGAGGCTTTGAGAGGCGAACTGCGTGTAATGGAGGCACTTCATAAAATTGGTAAAATTTAAATAATTTTTTGCATATATGATTTTATAAATTTATTTAATAATTATATATTCTTTCTTCTTTTTTGTTTTATAGGATTTAGTAGTAAAAAAATGGGGAAACTTTTAGCTCTTGACTTGTCAAGTAATGTAGACAATCAAGAGTTTGCTATGGATATTAGAGACTCAGCTATAATTTGGATAAACGATATTGAAACTGATGTTCGTTATAGTAGATGGTCACCTGCGTTGACTGAACTATTAAGACCAACTTTTCCAGGAATGCTTAGAAATATAAGACGAAATTTATATAATTTGGTAAATAATTTTAATCTTTAAATTAAGAAATTTGTAATTTAAAGAATGTACATATATGTTTTATATTATTTTCAGGTATTAATCATCGATCCTTTAAACGAAGATTCAATGGCCTTAATTTCATTAGCATCATCTTTATATACATATGTTGCTCCTTTAAGAATAGGATTCGTTTTCATAACTAATTATGATACTTCGGTTACTGGTTTATTGGATGCGAGCGTTGCAGTGAACAACGCGTTCCATTATTTCATAGAAAGCAAAAGTGCTAAGGAAGCATTAGAATTTCTGGTAAAATTTTAAATAATTCATCGATTAATTGTAATTAGATTTTATTATTTAGAATAATCAAGTAACACGAATGAATTTGTTTCAGTTAGGATTGTATATCGGATCTTATCCCGTAACTGTGGACATTGTTAAACAAGCTATAAGAAAAATAGATTCTTCTGCTAATATAAATTACATTCTTAGCGAAGAATCAGAATATGACGTCGGTCGTCATTTGGCTAGCGATTTTGTTAAACGATCTGGTTTTAAAAAATTCCCGCAAGCGTTACTTAATGGCGTACCATTACCGGCTACTCGATTAAATGCTGATTTATTTGAAGAAGCAGTATTAAGTACTATTGTAGCGCTAACACCTGCTTTACAAAAAGCAGTTTATCGCGGTGAAGTTACACAAGGAGATGATGTTATTGACTTTATAATGAATCAACCGAACGTTATGCCACGGTAATATATTACGCTTAAAATTATTTTAGAAAATAAATTAAACTATACACTATTTTTATAGATTAAACGAACGTATCTTGAAAATAGATAAAAATTCTTGGTTGAATTTAATTGGAACAGTTCCCAAAGATAATGATTATACTAAATGGACTCCCCAAGATGCATCGTCCTGGCTCATTGAAAAAATGCAATATTTATTTGTATCTCGTCGAAGTAGTTTGCATCATTTATATTCATTCTGGATCGTAGTTGATTTAAAATTAAAGTCGTCTAGAAAATTGCTGCAGGAAGCTCTTATTTACATAGTATGCAAATGTTTTACATAATTACTGTGAAGTTTATAAAAATTTCTTCCTGAATAAGTATTGTGTCTAATTAAATCGTATTTTATATAGGAATCCAATCCAGATGCAAGAATAAGCTTAATCATCAATAATAATGATGTTGATTTTGAATATGATTTAAACAGAATTGCACTTGCTGCTTTAAATTCATTACCCACAGATAAAGCGTTACAAGTAATGCACAAAATAGTCAAAGAAGATTTTGAATCCCTTGCAGAGGTTGGTTCAGAATTTTTATTTTTTAGTATATAGAATATATCTTTAAATATTTAATAATATTGCAGTATGAATCAGTTAACGAACACTTGAAAGATCAAGACAAGTTATTAGAGTTCCATACGTACTATGCTAAACAAGTTTTAGGGCTAGAAAAAGGAGCCGCAACTGTTGTATGTAATGGACGAATGATTGGCCCCTTAGACACTAATGAAGAATTTACCAATGAAGATTTTTCACTTTTGGAACGATTTAGTCAGAGTACATATGGAGATAAATTATTTAAAAATTTAATTAAATCTCCGTCTGAGGAAGACGATGATTATGGTAAAAGCATATTATTGTTTTTATATTTATTACGATCATTGAAATAGAAAATTACTTTAATTGTTCTTAAATGTAGAAAGAACTGATATTACGGATGACATGATAATGAAAATCACTTCACTCTTGGTTCCACGACCACAAACACGTAGTCGATTCGAAGTACGTTTTCATGGAGATGAGCACAGGTAACTAATAATAAATATTACAGTTTTCTTCTTTTGTTGTTAATTGTTTTTTTTATATAATTACAAACATTATATTAATTTTTCAGCGTTATAAAACTTCCACCTGTAAATCCTGATGAAGTAACATTTGATTTAATTGCAATTGTCGATCCGGTGTCACGAGGTGCTCAAAAATTAGGTCCAATTTTGAAAATATTACAACAAACATTGAACTGTCAAATTAAAGTATTCCTTAATTGTTTAGATAAAAATAGCGACATGCCATTGAAAAGGTAAAATAATCGTATATTATTTAACATTTATTTTATATACTGATGGTTTTATAAATTTTATTTCAGTTTCTATCGTTTTGTACTCGATCCTGAACCGCAATTTACTGCGGATGGACACTTAAATGGCGCTATAGCTAAATTTACTAAACTTCCTACTTCGTCACTATTAACGCAATACATTCATGCACCAGAAAATTGGCTGGTGGAAGTAGTGCGAAGCGTTTACGATTTAGACAATATTAAATTAGACAATGTTGCAATGGGTGTTCATAGGTATAATTAAATAATATTTATATATTTATATGTTTCTTTCTATAAATATCCGGGGATGTATAAATTTATAATTATTATTGTTTAGTGAATTCGAATTAGAACATTTATTACTCGAAGGCCATTGTTTCGAAGCAGTAATGGGAAATCCACCGAGAGGCTTACAAATTACATTAGGAACTGAAAAACAACCGGTAATGGTTGATACTATAGTTATGGCAAATTTAGGATATTTCCAGCTTAAAGCGAATCCTGGAGAATGGCATTTACGACTAAGACATGGACGTTCAGCAGAAATATATGATATTACTACCGTTGATGGACAGGATGTTATTCAAGATGGCAATAACGTCAAAGTTTTAATAAGTTCCTTAAAAAGTCATGTTCTTAAAGTCAAAGTTTCCAAAAAACCGGACAAAGTTAATATGGATTTACTTTCGGATGATGATAAAAACTCTGGCATATGGAATTCTATTTCTAGGTATATATAAATAATATTTAATTTTAATTTCTTTAAAAAAAAAAAGTCTCACATATCTACTGTTATAATTGATATTAGTAGGAACACAATGCTATTCAGTTATCTTTGAACTTTAATTTTTATTTATTCTCTCCTTTTTTAGCTTTTCGAAATTTTGGTAAGCTTTTCATTACTATGTAGACAAACACACATTTAAAACGTAATGAATATATTCTATCATCTTATTTCTTCTTTATTAAAAAAAAAAAACAAATTGAAATTATAAAATGATTATATTGAAAATATTTTCTTTAAAGCTTCATTTCTTTTTTTATATTAGGACATTCACTACAGGAGATGAAAGCGAAGATCAGGATGACAAATTAAATATATTCTCACTTGCCTCTGGTCATCTCTATGAAAGATTCTTAAAGATTATGATGCTGAGCGTTATCAAACATACGAAGACTCCTGTAAAGTTCTGGTTTTTGAAAAATTATCTCTCCCCTACAGTCAAAGTAAGTAAAATATTAAAACATTTTTACTATAAAAAATTGTATTCATTTATCTAAATAATATTTTATGAATAGGATTTCTTACCGCACATGGCGAAAGAGTATGGTTTCGAATATGAATTAGTTCAATATAAATGGCCACGTTGGTTACATCAACAAACTGAAAAACAACGAACAATTTGGGGATATAAAATATTGTTCTTGGATGTATTGTTCCCATTGAACGTTAAGAAAATTATATTCGTTGATGCTGATCAAGTATGAACGAAAATTTGATTATTTCCTAATTGTTCAATCTAAATTATTTATTTCGCTATAAAATTTTGTTTTTTTTTTAGGTTGTAAGAGCTGATTTAAAAGAATTGGCAACTTTAGATCTTGGTGGTGCACCATATGCTTACACACCATTTTGTGATAGCAGAAAAGAAATGGATGGTTTCAGATTTTGGAAACAAGGATATTGGAGAAATCATTTACAAGGCCGTTCTTATCATATTAGTGCTCTTTACGTAGTAGATTTAAAAAGATTCCGTCGCATTGCCGCAGGTGATCGATTAAGAGGACAATATCAAGCTTTAAGTCAGGATCCTAATAGTTTATCCAATCTCGATCAGGTATTTAAAACACATATATATATTATTATTAATTATTTTGATAAAAATAATTATTTTAATAATTCATTTATTACTTTAGGATTTACCTAATAATATGATTCATCAAGTAGCAATAAAAACATTACCACAAGACTGGTTATGGTGTGAAACATGGTGTGACGATTCATCTAAGAAATATGCCAAAACTATAGATTTGGTTCGTATCATGAACTATCTATAATTTGACTATTTTATTAATAGAATTTATAATAAGAATTAAATTTCATATTTCAGTGTAATAATCCAATGACTAAAGAAGCAAAATTGCAAGCTGCGATGCGTATTTTACCTGAATGGGTAGGATACGACGAAGAAATAAAAGCCTTACAACAAAAAATAGAGAATGAAACTAGACAAATGGAAAAAGAAGATAGTGGTGCGTATAGTATAGAATTTGTGAGGAAGTTCAAGTTCTGAACACAATTTTTTCACGAATCCTACGATAATAATAAAAAATATTATATATGGTGAATACTTATTATAATTTATTTATTTATTTCAGAATCGACGACTGAAGATCATACGAAACATGAAGAATTGTGAAGTTAGATTAATGAAATAGAACAAATGATATTTAGTTTATAACTTTTTCGATTATTCTAAAAGAAGGAAAAAAAAAGAAATGAAATGAAATGAAAAGAAAAGAAAAGAAAGAAAAAAAACTATTCTCTACTTTCTGAATCAATAAGTATACAATTATCGGAAAACACAATCGATTGTGCCATTTTAAAAAAAGAAATTATTCATCTTTATCTTCTGTGATTAATATTTATCATGATACACGGTAATCCTCTATCTTAAAGGGCAGATATTTACAAATTAATGATAATGCGTAATAGATTATCAAAAATGAATTATTTGGCATTACCTTATCTATGGTAATGTTATATACAAATAATTAAATTTCTCGAAACGATAAAACAATACATAAGACTTTCTTTTGCACGATTAATGCGAAAGAGAACGACGATGTTCAGTGAATATACATTCAAGAGAAAAGTAAATCTTACTTTTTCAGTATTCTAGCTAAAATATGGACATGGGAACGCATAGTCCACAAATGTTGTCGAAAAACTATTGTGATTTTTTATTACCTATATATTATAGTCGTAAACAATAAACTTGTATCGTTTGTAAAATATGTTTTGCAGGATTTTCACTACGAAGATATGCAATTATTTTCTATAACATTATACATTCCTATCGTGTTAAAGCAAGATACCTAATTTCCTATTTAAAAATTCCACCAATATTTCTGTAAAACAAAAATTCATATACCAAAACTGTGTGTGTATATTTGTTAAGTCACATTATTATATTATACATCTACGATATATTACAGGAAAATTTTTATGCAATTTTTGTACGGTCTTGTGTCAAAACCATGTTTTTTTTCTGTCTTTTATTGTTTTATTTTTATTAGAACTTTTAAGCGTTTTTTCGATTATTAAAAATAGTTTTTATTTGAACATAAGGAAGTAACATTTATTTTCGAATTATCAGGAGACGTATTTACAAATACGTACACAAATGTGATTATTGATAATGATCTATTCGCGAGACATCTCTGAAGAACATCTGCAGTCACATTTTGTAAATATTTATTTACGTAGAACAATGAGAATCAATCAGATCGGATCGTGGTAGTGGATCGAAATTGATTTAAAAATGCAAATATTGTGCATGACCGATAACGGACTTGTCTCATCATTTTTTGCTCTCGAACGATATCGGACAATGATATTAGATTTGGTCATCTCATAATGTCAATTAAAGCTTTTCTTTTGTGCGAGAATAAATACAATCTGAGAAGACACAAGAGATGGCAGATAAAATGGACAATGATATTTTCCGTTGAGTTTGCCTGCTATTTCTTCAGTAGACTCGTAACTGTTAACATTTCTACATCATTTGTTTTGGGGGTTTTATTCGGAAGATATTCTAGAAGAAGATATTTGGAAATCTATGAATTATGGAGAATAATATGCAGAACGGGAACAACGAGTAAGTCTCTCTCATTTTTATATGATTTTATTATTTAATATAGTTGCACAAAATTCTGTGAAAATTTATGAGAATGATAAGCGATGACGATGACAATGAATTCTAATTAAAAAATTAGAATTAAAGTATATAGTTAAAGAGCCGCTGTAGGAAAGTCCGTTTGATATAAGTTTAAGTATGATTATCTCACTCTTATATATTATATATTTTTCGAATAGTTATTGAATTATTTTATTATTGAAATAGGAAAAAAGTAAAAAACAAAAGAACAATAAACAACAATCAAATATATATCTATATATATAATATAAAGTATATTATTAATTATATTATATATTATATTTAATTATTTTAAAAATATTTATTGGGATTTAATAATTTGTGTAAATAATATAAAAATATTTTATAAATATTTTTTATGTATTAATCAATAATTTAATAATGTTTATTGAAGATATCTTAAAACAAGTATTTGAATTTCGCGCATGTTTGCTAACTTATCGACCGAGTAAAGAGATTCGACGTTCGGAATCTTAACAGAATGAACCGATTTAATCCGATCTTATCCGATCTTCGAGTTCAATCCTCTTTCCCATTGGTTTTTTCGTAGTTCTTTTATTGAATCGATGTAGTTATAAGTATAATCTAATTTCTTTCCTTTGATAATTATTTAATATTACAATGTACTTTTTAAAAGGGAGAAGAGAGAAGATGAAGGTAATTATTTACACCTGAGAGAAATAAAGAAATCAAAAGAAAGAGATAGTAGTAATGGATCGAGAAGTGGGAGATCGATAGATCAAAAAAAATCTGTTAGAGAAGGGATACATATATATATTGTTATAAGGAGAGTGGTTTTCAATCCCTTTTAGTCGTACGTTCCACTTTGCAGTTAATTTAAAAAAAAAAACAATTATTTTAGTAATCACGAAATTATTTTATTTAGTTTATTATGATGTTATTGTAACATGTATTTGTTATGTTATCCTCATTTGAAAAAACACAAAGAAGGTTTTAATCTTATTATTCTTAAAAATAATTAAGAAACGATCTCATTTAGTTTATTAATGAAATATTATTTAGGTTCTTTTAAGAAATGTTATTATTTTGTTGTATTTTTCCAGATGTATAAAAGGGAACGAATATATATATATAACAATTAAATATTTATTCATAATTAATAATCATGAAGAGAGGAAGCTCATGTAATTTTTTTTAATTACAAGTAACCCCATAAAATATATCACAAGAAGACATATCCCTGAAGATACGTCGATGAAAAGTTGAGAACCGTTGGGAATGAGTTAAAAGCAGAAGAAAGATAGATATTAAGAAAGAAAGAAAGAGATAGATAGATATATAAAGTGTTAGTGGTGGGAGGTAGAAGAGGAGGATTCAGAGTTAAGTTATCTGTTAAAATAAACTGTCCGTGCTATACGCACGTTCAAGTGGCCGAAAGAAGCTATGCAGTGGGTAGAATTTGTTGTTTATTTGAGAAGTGACGGCTACGGTACAATATTATCATCTCTTCTTCAATCGTTCAACGGAAACTACGAATCGGTGTCCAAATATTTCCAAAAAATTTCTTTTCCTTTTTCATCTTTATCGTCTTCTTTCACTTTCCACCACGTCATTCTACCTCTTTTTTCTACTTTCTAAAATTTTTTTTGGGGGGTATTATTTTTATTTTTATTTTTATTTTTATTTTTATTTTTATTTTTATTTTTATTTTTCATCCTCCTTCTTCTTATCCTTTAAATCTCCTATATATATATATTTATATAAATCTAGAAAATTTCCTGTCTCACAAGGACACGTGCGCGCGTAGTTATCCTTCAATAAAATCATCGTCTACCATTTAAACAATTGTATTGTCGTCGTTTTCGTCGTCGTCTTCTTCATCATCATCATCCTGTTTGCTGTATCTATTTTATTCGAATCTTCTACCTATCATGGACAACGAGAAGATTAAACTGTGAGTTTATTAACTTTCTATCGTATTTTTGTCTCACTTCGAATATAAACAATACGATATGTTTCCGTGGGATTACAACGAAACGATTATTTTCGTCAGTGAGTAGTTTTAGAGTTTTAAACGAATTTT
This sequence comes from Polistes fuscatus, assembly GCF_010416935.1. Taxonomy (NCBI): domain Eukaryota; kingdom Metazoa; phylum Arthropoda; class Insecta; order Hymenoptera; family Vespidae; genus Polistes; species Polistes fuscatus. The sequence goes on along the minus strand of NW_025112997.1, from coordinate 4,485,785 downwards.
TACAATTTTATTATTTTATTATTATCGTTGTTGTAGTCGTTGCTGCGTTTTTTCCATCTCTTTCTTTTTCTATTTCTTCTTTTATTGTTTATTATTTGCAACCATTACTATTTTTCTATTCTTCCTTTAATTTTTATTATATTACATAATATTTCTCATTTTTCCTATTTTTTCTTTTTTAAATATACCATTATTTCTAATAATCTTTTCTTCATCTTTTTTTCCTCTATTTCTTCTTTTCTAGTTAACCATTACTACTATTTTTATGTTTCTTTTTCTGTTTCATCTCTTATTACTATTACAATTATTTTCTTTTATTATTTTTTTTTTAATTTTCTATACTACTTTTCTGTCTTTTTTTATCACTCTTTTCTTTTCTTTATTCGAATATTATATCGCATAACTGACAAGAGTAAGTAAGCAAGTATATATGTATAAGTCGTTAATATTATCGTAAAATTTTTAATACATTTATGCGTTTAATCGTCCTTCTACTTTCTTGCACCCATCACACAAGTCTTATCAGAAATATTGTACATTACACTACTATGTCTTGGAAAATTAGAGAAATCAAATGGTTAACATTTATCAATCATTATCCCTTTTTACTACATATTCGTAGTGTACTCAATGAAAGGAATAAAAAAAAAGAAAACGAAGAAAATTCACGTTGTATTTTTTTTCTATCTTTCATTAAAAAGAAGATAGATCGGTAAAGTAGATTATGTTATTCATGGAATGCAATGTTTTGAAAAATTTTAGAGCAATCAAATGCTTAATTCAATTTATCGATATCGTTTTAATGCATACTTGTTCAATGAAATGACTCAAACAAAAAAAAAGAAAACTCGCGCACCTTGTAATTTTTTATTGAAATAAAACAGGTCCGCAAAGTAGATTAAATATATACAGTGATCGAAAAAAGAAAAATATCTTCGCAAATTTAATATTTTTATATATATATATAATCCTCTATATAAAAGTTTGTTAATCTTTAGAGCGAATTTTTATAATTTAAATATATTTTTCTTTCAAATCTGAAGTGTTGAAGTAAATTACAAGCATTGCAATGCATACTTCGACTTTGGTCCCTAAGAAATATTTTTAACTGCTTTACAAAAAATATAATCCATGTCAATACTTATGTTTCGCACTGTACATGCGTACTTTAATGAAAAGAATGAAAAAAAAAAAACATGTAATTTTTATGTAAAACAAAATGTACATTGGTAATGTGAGTTGCAAACGTATATATCGAAAAATAAGTTAATAATTTTTAGAAAAAAATGAGAATCATTATCAAAGGAATTTATAATAATACGTATTGAGAAAATTTGTTAATCGTGTTACACAAGTACACCCTGTATATATATAAGTACTTACACGTATATAACGGTAATCGAGAGCGACGTTGGGTCATATACCTTAGTTGCTTGGAAATCACGGAAAGTTGACCTTGAAACACTTTCCAACTTTGAAATATCATGTTCTTTTTTTTCTTCATTCCTTATTGAGGAATCCTTTACACGCTTTTATAATTAACCACAAATTGGAAGTTGGAAATTTGATCTCTCTGTCCCTCTCCCATCATTGATTTATAGATTTATAACCAAATACTTCGGTTTTATACAGTTTTATCGTCAGGGATTAAATACTTCATTGGAAAGATCAATTAATTATTGATAATAATCATAGTGATTATTCAAAGTATTTACGATATAATGTAATACATTTATTCGATGTCATGTGCAATTGATAAATGATTAATGTATCTTGTTTTTTTTTTTATTTATTATGTCTGTTAGTTTCTTTGAGTTATAGGATTGAATAATTGGCATACTTTCTAAATTAAATTTAATTTAATTTATATTTAATTTTTTTATGTTGGTTTATTAATTTGATTTTATTTTAAGAAATGACATAGATAGAATTTTATGTAAAGCAAACAAAGAATACTATTTTCTGATCTACCAAGAAAAATTCATTATTTATATTTGTATGCGCGTGTGTATGTTGTGAGATTAGAAAGATCTACGATCGTTGATAATAGACACAATAGTAGATATGTAATAAACAATGACAAATATCTTTTTATATATTTGTTTCGGTTCGGTAAAAGCATTGTGACAATTTGATAATAGATATTGATAAGTTCAGAATAGTCTCTTATCGTTCGATAAGAAAATGATACAATACAAAAGTCAACGAATTAACTTGTAATATATCGTTGGATATTTAATTGAATTATTTTTAATATTTAAAACGATTTTAATAAATTCATTGTATTATATTTCCCCCATTATATTCAACAAGTACGAATATTCGTATAATTTAAATGAATAGTTTTAGCAAAATCTCGAGGATGTGATGCATACGTTAAAAAAAAAAAAAATAATAATAATAATAATAATAATAATAAAATTAGAGATTGTATTATTTTGTTTTCTCTAACATGAATGCCGGATAAGCAAAGATAAAAGATCGTTCGTCGTATCAACACGGTAGAAGGAAGTTTAACGATGCGCACTGTTAAACAAGCGATACGCAATAACGAGTATGGCCTTCCTTTTGTAGTTGTCCTCATCGTGACAAAAATTTTAAATCTTTACTTACAATTAGTAAGAGAAAATATGACAATTGACAAAAATGATGATGATTACGTTCAATGCATAAGATAATGATGCTTGATTATATTCTAATAAGTTCAATTTCGATCGCTAATTATTTTGCTGGTCTAATCATTGTTTTCCTCTAATCATAATCATTGTAATTGTTTCAATCGAAAATTGTAATTTTTTTTTTGTGAGAAAAATAGAAATTTTTATATCGAAATTTTTAATTAGTTTTTTAGTAAGTTTAATTTTTTGATTGATTACTTCTTTACAAGTATAATAATTTGTTCGCATACTTTAAAATAAAAATTTTCGAAAATGTAGATATTTTTATCGAACTTTCGAGGACTCTTGGAACATAAAAATATGTCATTTATAATACCACGTGGATCGTATTGTACAACTGCCACGTATAATTAAGATTTTTACAAACGATATTGTGTGTTTTCCTCGTTATTAAAATGACCACTCATCTTTTTGGTATAACAAATCTCATTCTCGTGAAATACATTTCGTTTTTAAATTTATTTTTTATTAGATTAATTATAAATCATTGATAAAATATTTCACGAATTAATACATTAGTGATAACTTACGAAAAATAATACGAAAAATCATTAGATCATTAAATCATTAGAAAAGCTTAGATCTTTCAATGTTACAACGTTGGTATACATAAGTAACACTTTTCGTATAATCTCGATAAACGTGTCACGATCTTATCAGTGATAATTGAAATGTTATGCTTATCGGATTTTATTGATTCTTTTACGCATTTTATTAATTCTAAGTAAGAATAATGTTACGAGTTTCTGTTTAGAAAGTTTTAAAAATGATTTGGATACAAATATTCGCATATGTAATACTTATGACTTTTTAAAATTTATTTCATACAGAAACATAAATCCCATTTACGTTCTAATTGTAAGTCATATCAGATCATAAAGTCGTTTTGATTTATTCGACTTATTACATAAACTAAAAATTATATTCGTTCAACAAATATTCCATTATATTACTTAATTGGTTTATTCTTTTTTCTTTTCAATTTTAATTTTAACGTTTACCAACGAAAGAAAAAAAGCGTTTGGAAATATTGTTCTTTTTGTTTTAAATTATCTGTTTAATTCTGTTCTATTAAATTTGGTTCGTAGTATTACGAGTATAGGAGCATTAAAATAATTTTTATGATCAGCATATTTAAAAATAATTTTTACCAATCGTTTTTCTATTTCCAAGATGGAAGAAACAAATAAATTTATTTTTCAAAAAATAAAAAAAGAAAGACTCTTTTATATAACTTTGTATGTTTTAAAAATAACGTGTAAACACTTTATAATATCTAATCATTTTAATAATCATCGATTCATTTCTTATGCTCATTTTACTTACTCATATTCTTAAATTGTATTTGATTAATCAAAAAAATCATTTAATCGTGCGAAATGTTAACGATTATTTCAGATTTAAAGATACAGCTATCTATGGTTATGGAACAAGTATACCTCCTAATAATAATGAATCCGAAGACGAGATATCATCGAAAAAAGTGATATTTTGCGTTCATGGAAAACTATCTGGTTGTTGTACCGTTGTTAAAGGAATTGACGAAAATGCGCGGCCCGATCCTTCTAGTAAGATTTATTCATTTTATTTAAACTAAAATGTTTAAGAAAAAAAAACGTAATTAACGTATAATAAACGTACGTAATAAAATGTCTATTACGTTTCGAATTAATCTCATTCAAATGCCGACATTTATTGAGGCAACACAAATCAATGTTAAAATGTATATATATTAATTCGGAAAAAAAATATATTCGAAAAATTATTTCCAGTACTACCAGAAGATCATTGTCATCGAGAAAGAAATAAAGAAATTGACAAGAAAGCCCGGAAAAAGCTTTTACTTGCGAGTGCTCTATGCGTGTTCTTCATGATAGCTGAAATAATCGGTAAATTATCATGCATATCATGCATATTTCTTCCTTCTTCTTTTCATACATACATTAATAACATTTGATATGTAAATATTTCATTATAATGAGTATTTTGTAATTAAACAGGTGGTGTATTATCTAACAGTTTGGCCATAGCTACAGATGCTGCACACTTACTGACCGATTTCGCATCATTCATGATTTCTCTATTTTCAATTTGGGTCGCAGGAAGGCCTCCAACAAGAAAAATGCCATTCGGTTGGTATCGTGCGGAAGTAAGTATCAAGTATAGACGGTATAAACTTTTACTTTCTCTAAAGAACGCTAGTTTTGTTTTTAATTCTACACGAGTTATTATTCCATTCGATATTTTTGTCTTGTTCATTTTATTAAGTTCAATTTTTAATTTAAATATGATTTTTTGCGTATGCAGGTGATAGGTGCATTAACGTCGGTCCTGTTGATATGGGTTGTCACTGGGATTTTATTCTACCTCGCTATAGAAAGAATAATTAACAAGAATTTTGAATTAGACGTAACTGTGATGTTAATTACTTCTGCAGTTGGTGTTGCGGTAAATCTAGTGTTAGTGATATTACAAAAATAATTATATTATTAATTAATATTTATAAATTTTTATTCGGACGATATTATTTAAGACATATTTTTCAAAGCATAATCATTTTTTTTGCAATGCACTTGGTTGAATAATCCAATAACTCTCACCACTTTAAATAGCACACTTATTTATGGTAGTATTATTTAATAAAATAGCATAGAGATGTTTGATACGATAGTTATTGGGCCTGATATATTTAAGATTCGTGACTTTTAACATTTGTTATAGAATGGGTCTAAGTTTGCATCAGCATGGTCATACTCATGGTGGACATAGTCATAACGATCACGATGATCATGATATGAAGAAGATAACAGACATAGAAAATATGTCACACAAGGATGAACACAAAAATATAAACGTTCGTGCTGCGTTTATACACGTTGTAGGAGATTTTATTCAAAGTATAGGAGTTTTTATTGCAGCGTTAGTTATTTATTTTAAAGTTAGTATTATATTATATCTTATAATATTTATTTTTTTTTATTATTACAATTGAAATATTAAGGTTATATAATTTTGATTATTATATTTTTTATTCTTATGCTTGTTTTTTTTTCTAGCCAACGTGGAACATAGTTGATCCTATCTGTACTTTTCTATTTTCGATATTAGTCATGCTCACGACCGTGGCAATTATTAAAGATGTTATGAACGTACTTATGGAAGGAATGCCTAAAGGATTCGATTATTCTCAAGTTGAGAATACCTTCATGCAAATCGAAGGTGTTGTGAAAGTACACAATTTGCGGATTTGGGCTCTTTCACTCGACAAAACCGCTTTGTCAGCACATTTAGCTATAAGTAAGTTTGCAAAGACGTTAATGTTATTACAAAAAGACAACGACGTCAGATGTTTGTCGTTTTAACAAAAATAATTAATCTACTTTAGTCTTAATGAATGGGTTTACCGATCACAAGTTTATAACTGTTATTTATTTGATTAATATTTTTAATTATTTGCAAGACAATTTATGTGAACTTTTCCTTCTTCTCCCCTTTTTTTACAGAACCTGGTACAAGTCCGCAAAATATTTTACGTACAGCCACGAGAAACATTCACGATACTTATAATTTCTTCGAGATGACGTTACAAATAGAAGAGTTCAACGAACGAATGGAAAACTGTGAACAGTGCAAAGCTTTAACACAATGAATATCATCGTTTAAAATTAATATCATGGTTTTTTTTCCATGTTGTATGACGAGCTTCGACATTGATGAATATTTCTTCTTCTTCGTTTTTGTTTGTTACATGAAAATATTAAAGTAAAAGATATAAAATAATAATAATAATAATATAATATAATAATAATAAGATAAATATATAATAATAATAATAATAATAAGATAAATTATAAGAAATTATGTATATAGTTCAGTAAGTGAACATTAATTGAGACCTATATATTTATTTTACTACGGGATCTCAAAAGTAATAGTAATATTTCGATCTTATTAGATATATTTGTGCTTCTTATATTGAATATAATAATTATAATTATAGTCATTATTATTATTATTATTATTATTTATACGTCTCAAGAAGGAAAAGAAAATGCAATGCACGGAATTTCGATAGCAATAATCGAACTTAATTGTATTAGTTCCTAATAATATAATATATTAATGGTGCATAAACGATGGTGCTCTTAAATCTTGCGAATGGTGCATTATAATACAAATAAAAGTTAATTTTTTCAATCGACAATATTTTTAATTGATCGTATTAGAGTTTGCATCAATATAATATTGAGAATATCTTATTATTTGAATTAATTAATATTTCAAGTATTTAAGAAGGTACAAAAGGAACTAGTTTGTTATAAAAGGTACTAAGAAGGTAGAAACGAAAAACTGATAATAAAATACTGTTAAAATATTGTTACAATACTTCATCATTAAATTTATTATTGTAAAGATTTAGTATACTATAATTCTATAATATTATCGTATAAAAGTCACATTATATTATATTGTTACAACATAAGACTTGTACAAAACCGGATATATATACATATATATATATAAAGTTATGCTTCCGCAAATGCATTTTATACGATAAAGTTAATATCTTTACGATTATCTAATTTTTTATTATATTATATTACTACAATATAAAGACTGTACAAAATTATATATATAATGTATTATGTTAATATACATGCAATTTATATGATACATTGAATATGATAAATAATTAGTTACCAAAATAAAAGAACTTTATTTTATACATATACATGATAAAAATGAGAATAAATATCAAGGGACAGAAGATTAATGTCACTACTCCCATATGGACCTTGCGCACTTTATTAATGCTTTGGAAATCCATACATCTTGCATTACGAAATAATTCATGTATAAGATAATTTGAAGAAAATAAATATTTACATAGTAATTGTTACACGTGCGTTAGAGTTTTTACTTGAAAATATATTAATTAATATACCTATCAATAGATTCACTATTTTTATATATACTATAAAAGGAATTTAAACGTCACCCTCTAATCAACATTTTGACGTTTTTTCCAATTTTCACTGGAAGTCCAGATTTTCTGGTAGTCATTTTTAAACTACTCACCCGGTATAAAAGTATTAAAATTGTTTTCTCGAGTCGCAAAAATGAGTGAATTGTAACAGGAAAGCATGATGATACAGGAGCTACAAGAAGTGGCACGACAAATAGTACGCCCTGTCACCACTTGGAGCGCTCATTGGTCGGTAAAAAAATTTGTGATCCGATGGTAACTTACCCTCGAGAACTTACCGACCGTGTCAGTGGTATAATCTTCGGCACCATCTAGTAGGGATTCTTATTACTAAATATAGTTATTATTAAGTATTACCGACGGGACTAACAGTAATATAAAAAACAGACACAAGAAACATTCACGATACTTATAATTTATTCGAGAAGAATTCAACGAACGAATGGAAAACTGTGAACAGTGCAAAGCTTTACCACAGCTTTTTTTCCTTTTTACTATTACTGTTAGTTCCGTCGGTAATACTTAATAATAAGTATATTTAGTAATAAGAATCCCTACTAGATGGTGCCGAAGATTATACCACTGACACGGTCGGTAAGTTCTCGAGGGTAAGTTACCATCGGATCACAAATTTTTTTACCGACCAATGAGCGCTCCAAGTGGTGACAGGGCGTACTATTTGTCGTGCCACTTCTTGTAGCTCCTGTATCATCATGCTTTCCTGTTACAATTCACTCATTTTTGCGACTCGAGAAAACAATTTTAATACTTTTATACCGGGTGAGTAGTTTCAAAATGACTACCAGAAAATCTGGATTTTCAGTGAAAATTGGAAAAAACGTCAAAATGTTGATTAGAGGGTGACGTTTAAATTCCTTTTATAGTATATATAAAAATAGTGAATCTATAAATAGGTATATTAATTAATACATTTCCAAGCATTTAGATATGTTTTATTAACTTTTATGGACTTGTGTAATTCTTAAGAATTTGTAGAGAGAGTCTGTCATTATCAATATATATAATTATAAATTTTTATTAGAGTTTAAGTAAATTATATATTTAATTTATAAATGTTAGGTGGACTATATAGGGCGCATAATTATTATGAACATTCAATTTACATTAATTCAGAGAGTTTGAAAAATAGTTTATTGTTGTTGAATTAAAATTTTTACAATAAATATATGAATTTAAAAATTTATTTAACACATATAAGTATGTATCAAAAAAGTGATGTGTAAATTTAACTTGTTACTAGACTAAACTTATAAATTCTAGGCAATGCTACCAACAGTGAAAAGAATTTTATTGGAGTAAGTTGTTATATTAAACGATTAGTTTTGTGTGACATTATGTTAGTTAGTCAGTGAATATTATAAATTATAAATAATTTCTTATGTGTAATTGCAAAAAATGACGTTAGTATATTTTATTATTTACATTAATATTGCGTATTCGTATATGCAATGTTTAACCTCGCTTTCTAGTTCGTTTTATAGGTTATGTGTTCTAATTTGTGTATATATTTTATTTGGCGCAATAATCGAGTGTACAATATTGTTGATTTGCTTAAATTCATATCATTTTTTTGCTTATTATCATTTTCTAAAACGATCATCGATGCAAGAATAAAATAATCGTTTATATGATAGGTTGCTATGCTACGTACTCTGCTATTTTCAATTCCTTAAACTAATGGACCATGTAGAATTTTCTTTATGAATTTGAATTGATGGTCCATTGACTCTTTTTCAAAATGTGATTCTTTTAATATATATATATATATATATATATACTAATTATTTTTCCAAATAATTTATAGAAGGACGACGTTCTACTATACCGGCTTCAATGCAAGCCCATTGTTCAGCAACGAAAATGACACCTCTATAGTATTAGATCAATTAACAGAAGTTCCTTTTCCTGGTGCTACAAATATGGAGATTAGTTGGAATTATTTTCTCCTTTGGAAAGATTTTGAGTTGTATATTACTGGAAAAGTAGGCAGCGATGATGACAAGAAACTGTCTGAGTTACTGCAAATTCCCAAACCTTCTGAAAGGTAACGATAATGATTCTGTAGAAGTAAACAGTGAATAATTATATTACTTTGAGTAGTATTAATAAATTGATTTTAGTCTAGATGTAAAATCGTTAGTGCTGGAAGGGAAAGCGTAATAATTTCAACAACAAACAATGAAATCTGGCAATACCGTATTTATGAAAAATCTTGGAAGAAAGTTTCTAATTGTATTAACACCAATGAAGAATCGGAAGACGAATATCCTATCAAAATATCACAAGGAGGATGTACGGTAATTCTTACAAATTTAGGTAAAATATTAGTGACTGCTATGTGTTGGTCATATATGACTAATTACGGTTTCTTTTATGATGCCATGGTGGTCATTGGTAACCGGAGTGCTAATTACAATTGTTAAAAGTTGAATGAAAATTTACAGTTAGTGCATTTTGAACGTTATCGCTAATTAGAATATATTTTAAAATAAAAAGTGCCTCATTGAACAATTACAAATTTTTATTAGAACATCAAAAATGAAAGATTAATATCTATGAAATCTTGAATAATAAAAATACTACTGTGGTGTCCTGAGCGAAACATGTGAATTCGATATGGCAGTCAAAGTGTTAACAGAGGCTTACATTTATTTTCAGGGCGTATTTTTAATATTCCTATTTTGGTAGAAATGCCAAAAAGGGTTAAATTTGTAGATATCGCTTGTGGTTTTGATCACACAATATTGTTAGCGAAAAATGGGGATGTTTATTCTATGGGTATGGGAACGTATGTATTAAATTGATAAAATTTATTATTCTAGCATAATACATATATATTAATCAATTTTAAATATTATGAATTACAATATATCATAGTCGTGGTCAATTAGGACACGGTGATTTGGAAGACTGCGATGAGCCACAGTTAATAGAAGCACTGGCTGGTCTTAACGTAGTGCAAATATCTGCTGCGGGTTGGCACAATGCTGTTATTACAGATCAAGTAACTAATCTAATTAACAATACATAAACGATTTATGAAAGAAATCGTAAGATTTTTCTTTCTACAAATTAGGGGGATCTTTATACTTGGGGATGGAATGTTAATGGAGAATTAGGTATACCAAACGGAAACACCAAAGTCGTAGCAATTCCTACAGTAATAAATTTTAAAAATGATCAAGAGGAACTCATAGATGTAAATGTAAAAAAAGTACAATGTGGAAATACATTTACCATATGTATGACTGGTTCGTACGATTTAATTACGTCAATTTAATATATCCTTAATGCATGTTTTTATAATTGATTTATTCGTAATAGATGACAAATCGTTCTGGGGTTGTGGTTCTAACAAATATGGACAATTGGGACAATCACGGAAAAAAATTATGAATTCCAGCATTATTTTTTTATTAGACATTCCGTTAGATCGTGAAAATATCATAGACTTTAAATGTCAAGAATGGGGTACGATGATATCGACAAAACAGATTTCTTCTATAACATAATATCTTTATATAATGTTAAATTAAAGTAAGAAAGAATAAATTAATTTGTATAATCATTATTCTTTAAGTTACTTATGCTATATTATAAGTAAGAATGATACATAAAATTCGCCGACAATTATATCGTCCCACGGTGAAGTTCAAAAACAGCAACAGCTTCGTTTGATTCTATCAATGGTAAAATAAAATTCTGTTTGTTCGAAATGATATCTTCATCCGGTAAAGAATTCGGTGGTTGCGGTGGATATTCTCTTTCTAATTCCCCTTTTAGACGTTGTAACTTTTTCGTACCTTTCGTACTTTTCTCTAAAAAATCATATTTCCTAGAACGAGTATATTCATTTTTTGTTATAGAATATTATTTACAGAATAACGATGTACTTGATGTAACTTTTCTAATCTTTTTGCTATCCTGTTCTTCGACTTTTCGCAAACTGTTTCGAAGTCGTATATAAAAATGTTCTACGTTTGAATCTGCCAGTCGAACTGGACGCGGTTTTCGAAAACTAAAAGGTAAATTGTCAACCTGTATCTCAATTGGTTCCACAAATACCGCATAAATAAGAGCGTAACGTACTTCACCGGCGTACCTGTCAAGAATGTTAATTAAAAAAAATTTAAAGCTTCAAAAAGTGAGAGAGAAAAAGAAAAGAAATATACTTCATATTAATTGCATAATTAAAATTTGAACTATATACTAACATGTCGTACGTGGACCGAATAATTACGTCTAAAAGTATTTCCATCGATTTTATTTCTTCCTCATTCGAGTTTATTTCTGTCAGAGTTTGTGTTCTCTGGAAGAAAAAAGGAGAAAAGAATAAAAGAACCAAAAAATATTGTACGATAGATAATTAGTCGTTTTTTAATAAATGTCTAACGATTTTTCTTACCGATTTCAAATCCCTTAGCGAGGATGAATCGTGTTCTTGCGATAATTTTCTCTCTTCCTCTTCCATTTCCGATTTCATCTTTGCATCACCAAACCTAATTAGATTCCAATGAGGAATCTCTTCACCTTGAACGACTTTCTTAGCAGTCTCGGTGAATATTACTTCCATTTTATTGAAGAACTTTTCACGCGAACATTTGGCATCTAAAAAATATAACCCAACTGTTTAAACACACACATATAGTTGACGAGTATAATAATTGATTTTCTAATTATTATTTATTAAAAAAATTTACCTCGAATCAATTGCATTTCTCCTACTAACCAGCTGATAAAAATGCAACGTGAATAATCGTTAAAGGTGTCATTGTTTCGAAGTATTTGTAGAGCTAAAATATCCAGAAACCAAAATGTCGCTAAATTTGTTTCATAATCTACGATACCAAGAAAATTTCCTAATATTCTAAAAATAAATGAAATTATTAATAATACACGTGCACTAATATTTATTTAAATATATTCGTATAAAAAATTAATTTGCAATCTTACTCGATCATACATTGCGGTTTGAAATTATCAATTTTTAATAATTTCCCAATAGTATCGTTGACAAAATTTGGTAACGTGCTCATATATTTAACGGAAGAAGAGTTTGACGATCCAATGGACGAATTAGTTTCTTCATTTTGCATCGTTATCAATTAACGAACGGATCACAGATATATTCTCGATGGTTAATATGTAATAGAAAGACAGAGAAAAAGAAAAGAAATAATATAAAATTTAAAAAAAAAAAAAAAGAAAAAGAGAGAGAGAAAACGGACACAAAGTGAGCAAATAGGAATCGCACTGAAAAAAAACGTCCGACTTGTTTTTTTTTTATTCATTGATTTTATTCATTTTTTTTCCATATTTTGTTCAATATTTTCAGAAAATAACACTCCAAAGCGAAAAAACCGTATATTTTCACCAATCCCAATGTGTGTATAATATATATATATTATACTTCTCATATATAATATATATGTATATATATATATTTATATATATAATGTATACTTTTATACTTTATATATAATAATATTATGTAGAGTAGCGCACACTTTAGACTGTTATGTATCGATACCTTTTATAATTTTATCGATAAATTACAAATATTGAAAAACATGAAACAGACACAGCCGGGCCTTAGACACGCGGATTTCGGTTTTTAATGAGAGATTATTTCACGGAAATATCGTGGAAAAAGGGGTTCCTTGCGATGGGCCTGATTCTTCCTCGAGAAGACAAATGCTTTTTCTTTTTTTTTTTTTTTTTTTCTTTTTTCATTTCATCTTCTAAAGTATAAAGAAAATAACGCGATAAGATTGTCGAATATTGCGAACGGAAAAAAATATATTCGGATAGAATATGATTTTTATATAACAAAAAAACGAACTGGTTTGTGTTGATCAATTTGATTTTTCTTTTTCGAGAAGACGTTTTACAGTCAAATTTTCTCTCATAGATATTGAAAAAAAAAAAAAGAAAATAAATTTAAAGTTAGAAGAATAAGAAGAAGAACCAGGCTGACTAAGGGAGTCCAACCAATCGCATTGTCCCCATAGACTTAACTAACAACTATTATATGATATAATCCGATAATCCGTGAGTCCTGGCACGACTGACTTTTTTTTTTTTATTTATATATTTTCACACCGAAGTCAGAAAGGCAATACGCAGTTATGAACTTACCTAGTACATTTGTAATGTGTTTCTGTGTACGCGTATGTTTTTTGTATGTGTGTGTGTGTGTGTGTGGATGTGGGTGGTTGGTTGTGGTTGTGGGTGTGTGACATTTTAAACTATTTTTTATTTCTTATCCACTTTTGTCATTCTTTATATCTTTCTCGTACCTTCTTCTTCGTCGTTCTCCCTCTCGCTCTCACTTTCTTTCTATCTTTCTATCTTTCTTTTTCAATATGTCCTCGCAAATATATCTTTCGTATTTTTTTTTTTTTCTTTTTTTTATATATTTTTTTCTTTTTAATTTTTTTTAAGCCGCTTCTCGACGTCCCCGTTTCTTTCGAGTTTACAAAAAAATCGTCGCGAAGATACGACGACGATTCCAGTGGGAAGAAGTGTTTAATACGTGGAGAGAAAGAACTGCGCGCATATGTTTCGTATGTGTGTGTGTGTGTGTGTGTGTGTGTGTATTTGTGTGAGAGAGATTATGCATGTAAGTATGTTACGTATTGTGTATGTATGTTCTGAAAAGAAATTATTTGACAATTTAACAAAGATCAAAAACTAAGAAGAGAAAAAAGAAAAAAAGTAACCAAAAATCAGACAAAAGATTCTAGTTTTATTTTTTTTTTTTTTGGGAAGAAAATCTTTTTTTTACAGACGCGGCCAATGATAAATAACAGAAAGTTTTTTTTTTATGAATGACGGCGATGAGAGAACTGGTTTCTATGGAAAATAAAATGACGATGCAAAGGAAATATGGCAACATGGGAGTTATAATGGTAAAGCTTTAATAATTTAAACAAAATATTTTTTTACATTTATAATGCTTCTCCGAGATACTCCTTCTTTCGATCATTAATTTTTTTTCTTCTCTAAACAAATTGATGATCGACGATTTTAAAAGTTCCTCGGAGATAGCTAAAATAAAATGAAAGATGAAAATTAATATTTTCAATTGATTTTATTGAAAATAATACAACAAAAGGTCTCAATAATAATAATAATAATAATAATAATAATAATAATAATAATAATAATAATAATAATAATAATTAAAAATAATTAATAATTATAGATACGCACAAAATGTCCTATTTGACATTTAAATGATTCATGTCTTAGAACGGGTTTTTTTTTTAAATAATAATATTATCATCGACATATTAATCACTGTAATAAAATAATAATAATAATAATAATAATAATAATAATAATAATAACCATTGAATCATATAATGTATTAATAAACAAACTTAATAGTCTAGTTTTATTCATTATTCGTTCGTCATCATCCTCGATCGTTATCAATGGATCATTTTTTTCTTTATCTAGTTCATTAATAATGGATAACTAATTAATTCATTAATTAAATTACACGTTGCTTGGATATGCACATAGAGATATAAAGTCGTTTTTGGTCCCACCTATCTGCAAACATTATATTCATTACATGTATTTTTGTTTTTGTATGTCGCGTTTTATTTGTCACTCGCTTCGATCATCATCGCCTTGTTTTTTCACGTAGTATATATCGTGTTTTTGTAGTGTCTTCTTTATTTTTTATTCTTTTTTTTTTTCTTTAATTTTAGTTTTTTTTATCTTATTTACCTTTTCCTTTTTTGGATATGAGAAGAAGAGCGTGCATTCCTATGCATATCATTTTACGAATATGATCATGTATTTTTTGGTGTGTCTTGCGTGTATGTATATATGCATGTATGTGTGTCTCTTTGTGTGTGTATTATTCAATGTACGCGTGTATTTATTTGTATGTGTATATGTATAATACGTGGACTTTGCTTCGACTGTAATAATATATATATATATTATTATTATTATATATATATATATCGATTGTTGCGAAACTATTTTACTTGACTAACGGTAAAGCTGTCGTTCGAAAAGTTTATCGCGTATACACATTGACGAGATATAAATACCATACATCTTCGTCGTATTCTTTGCAATTTTCTTTTTACATTTTTATTTATTTTTTTTTTTTAATATTTTTTATATTTTCCTTTTTTTCATTTTTTGCGCGTTCCTTCATACAAACGATACGTGCCAAAGTTCGAATATACATACATACATAAATAAATATATACATACATACTTGGTTTGATTCACAAATAAGTGTGGTTTTATTGTAACAAACATTTTACTTCTAACAACACTTATTTATAATCAATTCATTACATATGTATGTATGTATGTATTTATATATATATATTTATATATCTTTTTTAAATATATGTATTACTATATAATCTTATTTAATATTCCGTGAAACACGTACGATCGTTCGTGGTCCGAAAGAAGAGAAGAAAATCATAGCACGCGCGAAAGAGGCCGAAAATTGTGCGCCTCTATGAAATTTCTTTATTTATTTGGGTATATGTGTGTATGTCTGTGAATATGTACGTCACGTACCCCTTTAGCATTTTTTTTATGTATATTTATGGGTATGTAGGTGTATACGTGTGGGTATGTGTGTGCGTGCGTGTACGTATTGTGTCATCGAGACTATTTGACGCTTTCGAATACGCGTTTTTCCTTTCTTTCTTTCTTTCTTTCTTTCTGTCTTTCTTTCTTTCCTTCCTTCCTTCTATCTTTCTTTCTTTCTTTCTTTCTTTCTTTCTTTCTTTCTTCCAATCAATCAATCTTACTTTCTTCTCTTACAACTGGCATTATTTCATTTCGCATTATGTAATAATAATTACACCTTATAAATTTATATTTTAAATAACATTACTCTCACTATTTAATCATCTCGCTAATAGGAAATTCGTTAATGTACTTTGATTTTTCCTCTTAACAATGTTATTTTTTAAAAACGACACGATCGAGGGAAGTTATACGTTAACGAATTTCCCATACCAACACGAGTTTTCGTTATTAATTTTTTTTTCTTTTTTACAGCCAATCGAGATAATATAATTTTTCTTTCCTTTCCTTCTTTTTTTTTTTTTTTGTATTTGCTTCTTTTTTCTTGTTTTTCTTTTTTTTTTGGTTTTACTTTAGAGATCGTTTTTTGTATCGATCTAAATATGTAGTACCACATTTAATTTGTGTAATTTTCTTTCTTTTTTTTTCTTTTTGCCTATCTGTTTTCTCTCTTTTTCTCTCACTCTCTCTCTCTCTCTCTTTCTCTCTCACTCACTCTCTCTCTCTCTCTCTCTCTCTCTCTCTCGATAAGGCTACAAGTTAGACAAGTTTTCACTTTACAATTTTTTTTCTCTCGCAAGAATACTGGTCTATATCAGTCTCATTTTGTTCGTTCAGTTTGGTCGTGTCTCCATTTTTATATCTCGTTTTTTCCCCCCATTTCATTCATTCGCCATTTTTTATTCGTTAATTTTTGTTATTATTTATAACGTATCATCAACGATCTCGACCTATATATCTTTCTCTCGATCTTTTTTTCTTTTTTATTATTTTATATATATATATATAGATATACATAAACATATACATACAAAGATAATAATAAATTCCTTCGCGAAATATTCAATGTAGATTTTTTTTCCTTAAAAAGAGAAAGCGTAAGATGATAATAATAATCGAGAATTCGTTTTTATTTTTACACAACGATGACGACGACGACCAAACTCCGCTTATAAATGTTTTTAAAATGCCAGTTGTATGCTATTTCGGAGACGACAATGTTTTTCGCGAGAAGAAACGTGCGCGTTTCTTGTTCGATTTATTAAATATTATTATTTTTTACTCTTTTTTTTTTGTTTCTGTTCAATTTATCTCTCGGAGAATAAAAAAAAGAAAAGACAAGACAAGATAAGACAAAACTTGCAAATTCGCGAGCTGACATTATATATATATATGTATATTATCAATAATAATAATAATAATTATTATTTTATTAACAAAATGATCGAAGCTTAAAACGCACGTTTCTTCGTTTCGTCTCGTATCGTACGAGTCTTTCGATAAAAGTAACCCCTATCGATTCTCGAATGAAACTCGACGGATTACTTTTTCCTTAACGATTAATTAATTATTAATCCCACACATATCGCATTTATTTTCTATTCTTTTCTTTTCTTTCATATTTTTTTTTTATTATTATTATTTTTTTCATTCATCTCATTTTTCATTCGAAAGAAGAAGAAAATACGATCTCGTTCGTTCTCTACCAATTTTATTATCGATCAATCGCATCGAATCTTTATATAACATATTTCAAATAGTTTAATAACCTCACAACCATTTTGACAACAATGAACCATCAACAAAAAGAGCGTCCCTATTATGACAAAAATCTGTAAAAAATTCGCGTCACCATTGCGAGCCGATTCCCGTCTCTAATTGTAAATAAGCACGTTCCTTATTTTATTTTATTTTATTTTATTTTATTTAATTATTATCTCCTTCTTACATAAAATAATCATTATATTTTTTTTTTTTATTTTCATTCTTTGACCGTGGACGCTGGTGTGGTATCCACGGGCGATCTCGAAAGCGCGATCGATCTATCGATCTATCGATCTTCGGAAGCGGAATCAAACTCGCCGGTCGACGTATCACATGTTTCGAAGCAACGAACCACGTTCCAAGATCGTTTTTTTTTATTTATTTATTTATTTATTTTCGCTGCTGACATTCTTTCTCGAGTCCTTTTTTCAAAACGACTCTCTTCCACACATTCTTTCGCACACACACACACGCACTCACTCTCTCTCTCTCTCCCTCTCTCTTTCACACATACTTTCTTTCTTTCTCTTTTCAGCGCATTTCATGTTACAGCCCTTTTTTTCTTCGTCGAAAACCTTCGAGCATCGAACGATTCGAAAATCCATTTTTAATTCTCTCTCTCTCTGTTTTTTTTTCGTTCACTTCTTTGTGTCCCTTTTTTTCTCTCCTTTTTTCTAGTCAAAAGAATATTTACCAAAAAAAAAAAAAAAAAAAAGAGATATCAACTCTCTTTTTCGATCATATCCGTTTTTTAACACGTTTCATTTTCATTCGTTCGCAAGCTCAAACATTTTCGTTTCGATCGCGTTTTCATCGCACCGCGCTTTTTTTTTCTTTTTTTTATTATCGATCCGCCGCGACGATTTGGATCATTTAAGAAAAACGGTTTTTCTTTTTAACAAAATTAATTAACGTTGTTAATTAATCGTATCTTTTCTATAAAGAAAAAAAAACAAACAATAATAAAAGAACCATATTTCCTAATCGTATTATCGATTTACAATTACTTCTTACATAGATCGTACCCTTATACAAACTCGTATTCTCGCTTGCTTAAGCATGCGTATTATATCGTGTTTATATATATATATATATATATATGTATGTGTGTGTGTATGTGTGTGGGTGTTTATGTGTTGGTGTGTGAGTTTCTATTTAAAGTGTATACACGCTAAATGTTTCGCAAATTTTGCCACTTTTTTATTTATTTCTTTCTTTCTTGCTTTCATTCATTCATTTGTTGCTCAATTACGTGTGTTCGGCAAAGAAAGCTTTACACTAGTGAATATGAAAATCTTCGAAAATTTATCGCGCGAACGCTTTTTTTTTCATTTATATAGAACGTATATGTATGTATGCGTGTAAATACATATTTACTTTTTGAAGTTAAAAAGGGGGGTTTGTGAGGGATGTTTTAATATCGTGGAATAGAAAAGGACATGCGCGAGTGTACATGTAATATGTGTATTATTATTATTATTTGCACGTATTTTAGCCAAAAATCATTGTTTTTTTTTTCGAAGATATTTTATCGATTTTGAATAAACGATAAACGTATCTGTATAAGGATGCGTGCATATCAAACGCACCTTTCAAAAGGGGGTGAGGGTAGGGGGGGGAGGAAGAGGGTCGACCGCGCGGGAATGTCTTTATTATTTAATTTTAATTTCCTATCGTTTCTTTTGCTTTCTTTTGTAGCCGCGTCTCTTACGAATTCCTTTATTTTTTTTTTTTAACCCCCGTACTTTTTTTTCTTCTTCTTTTTATTTATTTTTGTTCGCGGGGATTTTTCTCTAATAAACGATAATTCATAATGATATTTAACTGTAAAATCCATGTGGAATATAAAAAATATTCTCTCGACGGCTCTACCTTAGATATACGAAAAACACATTGAGTTGAAACTTTTGTATACTTGTTGGTACGTGTGTAATAATTCGTGTACGTAGTAAATATGTATTGTGTGTGTGTGTGTGTGTGTGTGTGAGTTGTGTATGTGTGATGTATGTGGGTGTTTCCCTTTCGCGTTACATGAAAGCATGTATGTATATATATGTGGACGCGTGTATATTTGTATTGTTTGTGTGTGTGTGTGTGTGTGTATGTTGCATACGAGTGTATTTTGAAAGATTCGTCTCCAGCGATATATTTCCGTGGCGACGAGCACGTTCAACGTTCCCTTAGAGAACTTTCCGAGAGATCGTTAAACGAGGAAGGGGTTTTTTTTTTTAAGCTCGAAACTTCGTACGAATAAAATCATTTTCGAAATTCCTTAATTAAATATGCAAACAACTATAAATGTGAATGAGGAAAAAATAATCTAGGATTAAACGAAGAAAAACGATGAAAAACTATTACACATGTTCGAATCAACAATCTTCCTATAATTGAATTCATTCGGGAATACTTAAGAGACAAAATTCGACACTAATATTAATTATTTGCGACGATTGGTCTAGCGATAAAACATATTGATCCCCATTCGCGATCAATCATATTACTAATTGCTAATAATCATTAGAGTTAATCAGCCTGCCTCTCGAACAAAAAAAATTATACACTGTTTTTTTTTCTTTTCTATAATTCATCTTATTAATATTACAATGAACAAATTTTATTTTCCTCCTATCCCAACGACGAAGAGCAACGGTTCGAGATGTTTAATAATCCTTGAGAAAAAGAGAGAACAGGGGGCAACAAAAAATTGGATCAGCATATCGTTTCGATCTTTATTTTCATTAATCTGTTTCTCTTTCTCTCTCTCTCTCTCTCTTTCTTACTTTCTTCTTACTTTCTCTCTTTTCCTCTCGCAGATATCTCGAAAAAGAAATATATTTTCATTCGGTTCGTTGCTCTTCTCTCTTTCTTCATCCCTTATTTTGTTGTTATTGTTGTTGTTGTTGTGTTTCACTCGAGGAAAGAAAATTACAAACAAGTGGGAACCTTCGAGGAGAATAAGGGCGAGAGATGCGAGGGCGAGGAAAAGGAGGAGGACGACGACGACGTTGAAAAATCGGCGCCACTTTTAATTCTCGCTGATTTGTTTTACCTAAAGTTAATGTTTAAATGTTACGGAGAGTGTGTGACGTGTACGCCTAACGCGGTATATACAAACTTCGAATTTTTTTTTTTTTTCTCTATTCTCGAGGATCATCCATCAATCTTTTTTTTTTCTTCTTTTTTTTTTCCCCCACTTGGGTGCTCTTCTTCTTCCTTCCCGACCAATCATTCTTTTTTCTTTCCATTCTTACTATTTTTTTTTTTTTATAGTTAATGAGCGACGATTCCTTTTGCATAGATATTTGATTTTTGTATGATGAAAATCACTTTTTTTTTGTCACGTGTTATTATTGTTTATCCAAATTCGTCGTAATAAGTAGCCTAAAACGATTATACACTAAATTGTGAATTGGTTTTAAAAAGTACGATCCCTTTTCTTCTTGAATGTAATAAGTAAGAAAACGTAAAATGTCTTCTTGGAATGGACGACCAGTCTTTAATTTTCCTCGGCTTTGATTATCCTTTCTTCGTTGTGCATGGAATGATGGATTACGTGGAATGAAGAAACAGTTTCACGAAAATGAAGAAAGATAAATTCAATTGCACGAACAATTCATTTTATTGTTTCAAATCCGAAGATTTTTTAATATGCACAAATGAAACTATATCTCGATTAGTTTTTTAATACGTTTTACTAACACTTTATGATACTTCCCTACGAAAACATTATGAAACGTATTTTTTTAACTTTTTTTTTTTTACACTTAATCCGAAATAATTTTCAAAATAATATTAGAATGATTTTACTGGTGTCTCTCTTCTGCGCTTCCTTTGATATTCATTTTTTTAATATACGCATACATAAACATGCGGCACGTAATAACGCCTTAGAAATCATAATAGTAATAATAATATTAACAATATAATTAATAATAATAGTATAATAATAATAATAATAATAATAATGATAATAATAAAGTTATAAAAGTAAAAACTTCAACTTAACAACATCTGCAGTAATAATAATAATAATAATAATAATAATAATAATAATAATAATAATAATAATAATAATAATAGTAATAATAATCATAAAATTTGCACACGTCAATTATCGATAATCGTAGTAATAACTATAGTACTCGATTAATGAACTTATTTATCGTTAACAAATATATTTACACATGCGTACGCATGATTATACGATATTTAAAATATCGAAATGAACTTTACCTATCATCTTCATTTCTTATTCTCGCAAAATGTGAGCTTTTTTTTTATGTTACGTAGGAAGCATCATTCCTATTATTTTCTCTATAAACGAATTCGAACATTTTTCACAAATGGAATGATTTCATCATTTCTATCTCTATTTCCACAGCGAATACTATTCGCTTTTCGAAAAAATAATAAAAAGCAAATGTAAAAAAAGTAAAGAAAGGATCGTACATTAAAAAAATTATTTACGAGTACGGCTACTTAAACCTATTTGTTAGTTTCATGTTTAGATACAATACAACTATCATCATTCCATATAAATTCGTATCGTTGCATGGTACGACCCTCGTGAGGGATTAGTAGTACAACAAAAGGGTTAAGACGATTATTAACACGTATCTATAGTAATCAAAATCGTCGCTCATTGCTCATTCCTTTACCATCCTTTTTTCCTCCCAACTAACATTGTCTTTAAGAGCATATAAAAAGTCGTGTGGCACATTGACGGTTGGAATGTTATTTTGTTTCATTAAATTTATTTAATAAGAACCATAATAATTAATAATATTAGTAATATAGTACTTTTGTCGTGTTATTTAATGATATCTTTTTTTTTTTTCTTTAATGTATGTTTATATAATAATAATAATAATAATAATAATAATAATAATAATAATAATTAATAATAATAATAATAAAATAATAATAATTAATAATAATAATAATAATAATATAATCATCGTAATCATAATTAATCATAATAATAATTAATCATAATCATAATATATATATATATACCTTTCTTGTGTTTATTATAGTAGTTTGTTTAATCCTCTTTCCTCACTGTACTTTAATATATTTCTATATATATTTCTATATATATATATATATCGATTTTTGTTTGCTTAAAATGCTTCATCTTTGCTGACTGCGGGTTTTGATTTGAAGGGGGGCCTATGTCCGAAATATCGAGAGCTTGTGTGCGAGCCTTTAAAGAAGACCGAGGACATCGTACGAACACTCTCAACAAAAAATCGGCACGGATCCTTTGCATTGCATTGCATTGCTCTTCGTGGCAACTGCGTTTCGCATTAAATCACTGCATCGGAGATATATTTAATTAATTATTACAGACGTAGAGAGATTTATTATTAGTTTTACCTTTATTTTTTTACGCTTTTTTTTTTATCATTTTTGTCGTGTTTTTCGTTTTTATCTTCCTCCATTAGCTTTTTTTCTTCCTCTTTTTATTAACACGCTTTCTTAACGTTTTATTTTATATTTTACTTTTATATTTATTTTTATTTTTATTATTATTTTTTCTTTCTTATCATCATCGTTACTTTTAAACGCATTACCTTTCTTCCTTTTTCTTGATTTTTTTTTTCTTCATTTAGATCAGAGGTTTTGCTTTTTAAGTGTATTATTTTCTTTTTGTTTCTTTTTTACCGTATTTTCTAGATTCATGGTTATGTGGCACGGCACCACGATTTTCGGTGTCCTAGTCGCGCCTAATCGTCGCATCCTTTGTTGATCGTTTACACAAAATTCACTAACAACATATTTTAAGAGATCCTCGCGTTCGCGTTCGCGTTCTACGATCGAAGGAAAAAATATTTCATCTGTCTTTTTTTTTTTCTTTTTCTTTTCAAATAGAAAATATGCAATCGTTATTTAAGTATACATAGAAAAAGGGATGACAGTGTTGTAGAAAGAGAAAGGTAGTAATAGATATTACATATATAGAAGTATAATAATAGAACGAAGATAATAATACAGTTTTTTCTTTTTTTTACATACATACATATATGTATGCGTGTGCGTGTGTGTATGTATGTATGTATGTACGTGCAGGCAGGTATACGTGTATTTATATGTATTATATACGTGTATGAATCCGAAGAAATCGTATGAAGTTATTACAAAATCAAACGGAGGATCTCATCTCTCGAAAAACAACCTGTTGTGTGTGTATGTGTGTGTGTGTGTGTGTGCTTTGCATGCACGCATGCGTTAATAGAATAATGCGTTATTTACGATCGGATGAGATGATGCGACACCTGCGCGCGACTTTCGATTCACCGAAAAATGATTTTCTTCTTATTAGAGAAAACGTCTATTGTCGCTATTGTTAGCGTTGTGTTGTTGCCGGTTAGTTTATGTTCCTCGTGTTCGGGCGAGTATGCAACCCGAAAGACACGGGTGGACACTGAATACTCGCATGATCCAAAAATTACAATATCCTTATTCGAAAGGTGGAATTAGATATATATATATAGGATAAAGATAGATTAAAGTTGCATTGAGACAAGGTGGAGGGTAAGGATCATAGTGAGACGGTTGAAAGAGTATTTTCATTTTCGTTTTTAATTTCCTCCCTTTCGGATAAGGACAATGCAAATGAAGGATGGGCGAGCTATGGGGTCCACCTTTAACTGTAAGGAGACGACCTGGTATCGGGAAGCTGCAATATCACTTGCAGCGGTATTTATGTAGAGAGCAGACTGCGTATGTGTACCATTTGTACCTATGTGTTGTTGTTGGTTTTAGTTGTTGTTTTTACATTTTTGCCGTATTTTTATTTTTTTTTTTAAATATTATTTATTTATTTTATTTTATTTTATTTTATTTTATTTTATGTTATATTTTTTTTTTGTGCTTTTTTATTTTTTATCGTTTTATCCTTTTCTTTAAATATCACGCATTTATAAATTCGTGCATGCAAATTGCGTGGAAGATTTTTAAAAATTATTATTCATTTTAATTCATTTCCCTATTATTATTATTATATTATTATCGTTAAATTTCATTTTCGCGCTTAGCGGATCTACGCAAAAGCGTTTGCCGACGGAGGGAGCAGGGCTTGTTGTCCGAAGGGAGGGTGATTTCTGACGTATAGCAAATATTGTTTCCTCTTTCTCTATATCTAACCATCTCTCTCTCTCTCTAGCATTCATTTTCCTTCCTTTTCTTTCTATTTCTTTTTTTGATTTTTTTTCTTTTTCTATTTTTTATCTTTTCTCTCTCCTATATAAAAAAATTTTTCTCGTGTACGTCATATTGTGTGTATCCTGTGTGTAAATTATTATTTATTTATTTATTTATTTATTTATTTTATATATCAACTTGTTGCCGAAAAATTTGTCTCGTGTGTGTGAAACTGTCGTCGCTGGCTTTTAGTAGCTGGCGATTAGTTTTATTGTTCGTTTAAATTAATTTTGTTTTTCCTTTTGTTGTTATTGTTGTTGTTGTTCTTGTTGTCGGTTGTATTTTCTTGCGTGTGCGTGTGTGTATATGTGTTTTAGTTTATGTTTTTTCTCGAAAGGGGAATGTTCGGAGATATCTTAGAGTGGTTTTTACTCGCATTAATAATTTATTTACTCTCCTCGATTCGGAGTTATATTTTTTAACTTTAAAAATCTTTCCTGGCGTACGGATGGTCCGACCTCGCCGCGCATGCACACATGTGTCGTAAACATTATTTCCCAAGTAATATAGTTGTTAATGCGTATGTATACTCATCTTTTCGTATCGAGAAGAAAGAAAGAAAGAAAGAAAGAAAGAAAGAAGCTTGTACCCACCGTGGAATGTAATTTTATTCTTTTCTTTGTTTTTTTTTTCTTTTTTTTATTTACTTTTCTTTCGTTTATACACCCCCGTTCTTATTTTTTGTTTGTTTACGAGTATCACGCACATCTCGTCGTTTTTCTTTTCCCTGTCGTTTCTCCGTTATTATTCATTCCTTTTCATCGTACTCTTCTCCTACATTTTTTACCGTTTTTATTTTTTTTTGATTCGATTAAACC